>NW_004797410.1:626802-632360 GCF_000002075.1 Aplysia californica | reverse complement strand
AAGAATGGCTGAATCATAGAGGTGCCATTTTAAGTAAGAAGACATGGAATACAAAATATCAAATTCTCCAATTAATACGTTAAACTTTAAAATAGTCATGATTAATAATTAGATCACTTCACAGACAGACAGACAGACAGACAGACAGACAGACGGACAGACAGACGGACAGACAGACAGACAGACAAACACAGACAGACAGAGAGACAGAGAGACAGAGAGACAGACAGACAGAGAGACAGACAGACAGACAGACAGACAGACAGACAGACAGACAGACAGACAGACAGACATGGGAGAGATAGTAGATGGAAAGAGCGGGCAGAAAAAGATCGTACATGGAGAGAGGGGGGGGAGAGGGAGATCGTGGAGGGGGTGGGGAGGGAGAATGAAGGGGGTGGGGTAGAGAAAAAGATATCCATCGCGGAACCCGAGACGATAAAAGCCTTGTCGCCTCGACAGCTTGTTGCAGACGTCGTCTTTCCTGTAGCTCGACTCCAGAGGCTGCCTTGTCTGGTTTCGATACCGATTACTACCGCTGTTTTAGTGGCTGGACATTACATTATATATAGCCAGTCCTTTGTATAAATTGACTCTGGTGTTGTTTTTTATGTTTTTGTTGCTTTTGTTTTGTTTTATGTGGGGGTTTTTATTTTTGCTTTGTTATGTTTTGTTGGATTTTTACGGGGGTATGGTTGAAAGAAAAAGGTGGGGGGGGGGGATTATTATTTTTCTTGTTTGTTTATTATTTTTCTTTACTTTGGGATGGGGGTGTTGTTGGGTATAACATCTCAGCCATTCCATACTGCTCACCTTCTTATTAGTCTATATAGTGTTGAATTTAGGGTGGAAGAGGTGTGATATTACGTTTGCAATCAATTAAATGCACTGCTTATTTGCTCAGTCAACTAAGCTACTCGGACCTCATCGGCGTGTGGGGTGTAGTAGTTAACCGCTTTGTCGTCGCTTAATATGAGAGACGAGTTCAGTTGTGGAGTGGGGATAACTTCTATTGAATACCCCCGTTTGTTTCCTGGGAATTTGCATCTCTTTCAGCCCGGGTTAAACGTGTGAGGGAGGCTCAAAGCCGCCCACCTCCTAAATGATGTAAAACAGGTTCGATGGGGGCGTAAAACATCTACGAACATTTTATAGTATTCCGATCTGACTCAAATAAGTGAGTTCGATTCTCAAATGAAGGAGATTTTGTTTGTCATCAGGCACCACTATCGTTCTCTTGGCCTGGCTCAGCAAGTATCAAAATAGTGCGTTAACAAATAGATTATCTAAAGTGTCTGTAAGATATTGAGACTTTAGCTCCATTGCAGCAAAACGGGAGACAGGAGATTTTGGTAAAAAGTGCATTATCTAAACATTTGAGAATGCCGCGTTAACTCAGTTTTGTCATAACTGACTATATGTACAGTGTTATCGATCAAAGTGTAGAAGAAAGTGTATGAGAGGCGTAATCGTATCGTCTCAATTCTGAATAATGTGGTATCGGTTCACTTGTGTACCTCTCATTCCAAAGAAGTTTGCCATGTCATAAACGTAGAGTACACTTTGACGAAAGACATTTCCACTTACTCTCCGAACGATTTCTGTCCCTTCATTTGCTTTTGTATTGTTTTAAAGTCTTTTTCATCTTTAGTTTTTGTCATTGTTCGACAGAACGCAAATGCCTTGATTTCATTTTCTGATGTTGTTGTTTTAACGTTACTATTAAAAGCTAGATCTAGTCAAAGTAAAGAGTGTTTTGTTTTCTATTACTATTAGCGTCCAAAAGGAAAGAAATATGTCTTTCTATTTTTGGCCTTTCCAAATAACTGCATTCCTTCAATTTATTAATAGCTCATTCTCAAGCGGTCCTTCCGAACACGTGTTTCAGTGTTGCCTACGTTGAAGAAAATGACAACTTACGTTTCAAGAAAATGACTGGTAGATGAAATGGATATTCTGAACCGAGAAGACATGATTTTTTTTTATGAAAGAGACACAGAAAATGAGGAACAACAGAAAGGAAGATTTGCTTCTCATTTAGTGTGGTTTGAAATTTTATTTGGATAAGTGTCTCTCCAGCTTTTCCAAATCTGGTTTTAGAAGTGTGTTCTTGTCTGGTTTATCTTCAGTAAAGTTCGCCAACATGGATAAGAGTATTCCTGAAATTGTACACCCAGCACCACACAGCTAAGTAAATAAAGAACGTATTGTATCATGAATCTGAAGCAAATTTCCCACTCCTATGAGTCATCCCTGAAGCATGAAAAATAAATGAGAGAGAGGGGGGGGATGGGGGACAGACAAACAGGCAAACAGACGGACAGACAGACAGACAGACAGACAGACAGACAAACAAACAGACAGACAGACAGACAGACAGACAGACAGACAGACAGACAGACAGACAGACAGAGAAAAAAGAGAGAAAAAAGGTTGAAGAGAAAAAGGGAGAGACAGTGGTACAGACCGAGACAGAGAGAGAGAGACAGAGAGAGAGAGAGACAGAGAGAGAGAGAGAAATGGAGATACCGAGAGAGAGAAATAAAGGTCTGAGGGAGGGGTAGGAGAGACACAAAGAGAGAGAGAGGGGAGAGAGAGGAGAGAGATAGAGAGCGAGAGAGAGAGATAGAGAGCGAGAGAGAGAGAGAGAGAGAGAGAGAGGGGGGGGAGGGAGGGAAGGAGAGAGATGAGTGGAGATAAATATCAAAGCTCTTGAGCACAACCAAAGCAATTTTTGTCTTTGTAATGTGTACTAAATTTATCATACCCATTGTCATCGTCGTTATCAAACGTAAAAAAACCCTGGTTATCGGGGACTTAAACAGATATCTTGAAGTGTTTTTGTCTAGCTGTGCTAAGGAGGTGGAGCAGTAAACATTAATTGAACAAACACACCTATGACCCCACACTCAACTCAAAAGCAATTGTACATCACTGAAATTTGTCAACGATATAGCTATGAAGCTGTGTTCACAAGACGCCACTATCGAATTTGCGTTTTGTCTCGAATAGACACCCTCAAAACTGCCATTCTTAAATCCAGATGAAAGAGAGTACGTTTGGTATTTTCAAGAACTTCATAGAATTTGAGATGTGAAATAAAAGCTATTTGGGGTGGGTCAAAGAGACCGATTCATTTATTTTCAAAGCCTTTATAGAAAGTGAAACCAGAAATTGAACACAAACTTATTAAGAAATGGAAGCAAAGTAGTCTTTTTGAGATATCTGATTAGTGTTTAGCAGCATTTTAGGGGCTGTTTGAATCTGCACCAACTTGACCCAAAGAGACGAACGTTGATCTAACTTGAGCGCTAATGCTAGAAATGTTTGCTTTCAGTAAATAACCTTTAAAATTCTGGAGTTTACACAAAGAATCTTCGCATGGCTCGTGTTCAAGAGGGGGCTCACTCTATTGAGGACGACTCTAGCTTGTTCGAGTACAGCATTTCTGTCTTTATCACTAGATCGCTTTCTCGTTTGTCGCTTGTGTTTTTCCGCAGGCTCCACAAAAGTATTTATTTATCGTAGAGAAAAAAAAACGTACAAGGATCTGAGCAAAGAATCCAAATAGCAAAACAAAATAGTTACGTATGGTAATAGTATTTAAGGCATGCCAACGCAAAGCACATTGTTGGAGTTGACATTTCATGTTATCGTGTTGAAAAAGTCGTCTGCTGGGCGGAAACGGCGTTCTCAACATGAATACCAACGAGTCAGCACCTTTCCGTTCAATAGACAAAAATAACATACCAAATAGCTACTTAATTACAGTTTGTCTCTTTAAAAATGATATAGTTGCCGCTGAGATTGATTTCTCTGGCATTGCATCTTTCTTTTAAAACACTTGCCTAAGGCGGTTATTTGTTGGCGGTGACAAATTGTTCCTATTTTTCTTTCAAAGCTGTTATCGAAATCAAGCTATTAGAAAAGCTTTCTCTCAATTTTAAAGTTCTTTTTTTTTCAAGAACACGCGTCGTATTATATTTCCCGTCTGGACTCTGCACACGGCCTCACCTGTCCTCTAAAAAGGCACGTATCATTACTTGGCTTTATTTTTCACTTTGTTCTTTTGATGTGGGCAAGATTTGTACTCAATGCACCTTGTCATGATTTCGTTGAAGGTCGCTTTGCCTGTCACTCCGACGGAAAGAGGATAACTACATTAAACAATCTCGCTGTCGCATAGAATTAATGCACATCAGTTCTAAAGGTTTACTTTTATTTGAATACTCTTTATCATCTGGCCTCGAGTATCGAAATGAATATAATTTATTTTAAAATACATTTGAGAAAGTATAGGCCAGATACTCTAGGAATTTTCAATTTTAAACGCTTTTTTTTATTACAGTACACTACATTTTACTTGAAATCAATGGAAAAGCAATCATTTGTTAAAAAGATCTTTCCAGCATTTCTCTGAGGCGCTTGTTGATTTTTTTCACGAGCATGGGTCGTTTTTCTTCGTCAAAGGGTTTTAAAGCAGAAGGGGAAAACTGTACTGTTTCAGTAAAAATATTTGAGTCTTCCTTTCACTTTCTCATATTGACTATTGCTGTTCTTCCTAAGAAGACTATTTGAAATATGTCATTAATATGTGACAGCAGCCATTTCTAAAGAAAGAAAAAGGTCGTTAATGACAAAATGGAATAAACAAAACAAATAGATCAAAATAACGAAGGTAAATAAAATAATGACTAATGCTATTTTATAATGTAATCTTTCTTTGTACTTCGTTTTTGTTGTTGTTGTTGTTTTTCCCGTTTGTTTTCGTTATCTGCATTTTAGGGTAATGGCTTACTGTCTCCAATATCAACTGAAATATGATCTGAATAATATCTGTTCGGAAATGGAGTACTCAATTGGCAGTTCAGATACAGTATTGCAAACTTAATAGATTTTCATTCTGCGAAACACAAAACAAGACAATCTCTAACAGATCTAGAATTGAAGTCAAAGATTGTTACGGAAAATAATATTCCCAGAATATTATTCTTGCTGAAAACACAAGCCACCGCACTGATCGTTTATCAACAAGTATAAGTGGTAATTTCTGTTTGACATTTCTTAGAATTGGTTTTGGAATTACCAATCAGTCATAGCTAATGCAATGATAGAGAATAGAAGACCTACCAGTAAACGGGAACATAATATAAATGTGAAAAATGTGATATTGCTGCAGTTGTTTCTTTTTTCAGAGGTAACTAATGCAAGAGACTGTTTTTGTGTTTGACAGGCTTTTTTCCCCTTTCTGTACCTCTCGTCGGATGTCTATCTTGAAAGTTTTACGGTTATAGAACTTTTGCCTTGCTAGCACCGAACGCGTGTAACTGATTATCTGTATTGTTGGTGCTGTGGTTGGGCGCTTCGTTTTACGGTTTTACGGCGCTCGCAACTATGCAAGGCCATATGAGCGCCAAAGGATGGATGTCAACAGAGAAGTCCAAAAAGGGAATCAGGCTTAATCTGTCCACCTCTATAGCCTCAACAGCTCAAAGTCTGCTTCGACCTATCAAGGCACCCCGGAAATAGCAGTTAACAAGAGAGTGACATACATACAA
>NW_004797410.1:622527-623619 GCF_000002075.1 Aplysia californica | reverse complement strand
ATCTATCTATCTATCTATCTATTCATCTATCTATCTATCTATTCATCTATCTATCTATCTATCTATCTATCTATCTATCTATCTATTTACCTCATGCTCTAATTATGTAAAGTAGTAACTCTAAAGAGGAGTCTACAATATACAGAAACCACACTCGGTAAGACTGGGTCTGAGGCCCAGAGCCTTGTGAAATACAATGTTATAGATTTTCAAAGAGTTATGATCTAAACTAAAACATCTATTTCGCATGAGACGGGTGGGCAAACTTTGAAAATTAAGTCCGAATGGAAACTTAGTTAGACAACAAAAAATATCCACGGGAATTCGAACCCATGACATGGGCAATGACAAGAAATGTATTATCAGTGGGGTAAGCCCTGGACAGAAGTATGATGTATTCTTGGACATCGTGGACGAGTCTTCAAGATCTCCACGCTCATAATAGTCAGCGAATCTTTCAGGGTCACCTAATCAAACTCCTGTGTGCTCGAAGGCGCTTCTGAATCTCTGGCTTAGGCCAGGTAATCCCAAGACCAGCCAACTTGGAAACATGAATAAGTCAGACTGGGGGAAGATTGATTCTTCAGCGTTCTCGGGTGGGTATCTTCCGTAATATTACGTCATGGGATAGATTCAATTAAGTTAAAATATGAACTTTGAACCCCTTGTCGAGGTTGGAAATCTCATAGACAATAACTCGAGATTGTTCCAAACACGCATCTAACCGGAGATTTTGTTGAAATTGCTATCACCCTGTTACATTTCACCCTCCAGGAGATGAACTATTATTAGTTACAAAAAGCGTCTAGTTTTGTCCAAAAACTACTGCGAAATAGGCACAAATTCGAGCCAACTGGACTTTTTCATGAATGACCTAGGTTTCAAGACTTTCTTCTTATCCATCTCTAAATCTATTAATAACAACCAGAGTTCAAATAGTCACAGTACAGATCTTATTACTATATTTGCTTTGCCATTTTCGTTATATTTGAGTCGTGTGCCCCTTGCCATTTTTTTCGGGACTTACCTTGTTGTCATTGCGAAAGCGTTATAACAAACAATACAGTTGGCCTGTTTGTTTCCTTGCTCAAC
>NW_004797410.1:612527-617527 GCF_000002075.1 Aplysia californica | reverse complement strand
GAGGGAACACGCGGCAAAGCATGTCCAGTGGAGATCGCCGCCCCATGCCGCCAGCCGTCGCGGCAGCCATCATGGTTTCTTCTAGAGATGCCATAGCGTGCTGCTGTTGCGTCAACGCGTCGTTTTTTGTCATGAGCCCTGACACTGGTGGTGGCGCTGTGGGGACACCGGGGGTGGCCACGTAGCTTGTGGTAGGGACAATGGGGACAGGGGCCGAACCTGGGGTCAGGGGAGGGGAGCGGAGGGTAGGGGAGCTGTCGTGACCCCTGGCGTGAATTGGAGAGGAACAGTTGGGTCCGTGAGTTGTGGGTGTGCTGCAGGGGCGGGGCGAGTCTTGGCTTCCCGTTGAGTTGGGCGTGTCCCGAGCGGTGAGGGAGGCGGGGCTGGAGCTGAGCCGATCCTCACTGTCTGTGTCTTTGCGGGCTCGCTTGGCAGCTGTTCGGGGTGGGGGGGGGGAGAAAAAATAATGAAAATAACAATTAAATAAAGAACAATGTAAAGGATGTAATACAAAGAGGTAGAAATAGTTGAAGTGAAAAACGTAACATCAATCCTCATCATCACGCATCATTTTCGTCTTCATCATCATCATCATCGTCACTATCATCATCATCATCGTCACTATCATCATCATCATCATCATCATTAGCATCATGATGATGATGATCATCATCATCATCACCACCATCACCATCACTACGAACTCCATCTTTAAAGACAATCGTCAAGCCGTCCAGCCGTCTGTCCAGTCTATCTATATTTAATTTTGTTTCAACGTATTATTTCCATTTAATTTGTTGGGGGGGGGGGGCGTTTTCCTTTCCATCAATTTTCTTCTTTAAAACCCCACCACTTCATATCAACAACTGACTGACGAGCCTGGCGCCCCTTTTTTTCGGTACTTTTAATCAGGCCATTCAACTGCACACGGCAACATGCACAGTATTGCATAGACCAGTCAGCTCAACACACGACGTTGCATCCTCGCCGTTCACTGATTCCTATCTTCGCACACAGACTCGGAAGGACAGGATCAGAATCAAGACAATGTCGACTCAAAGTTTGGGCTTTTTCAGCTTAAAAGTTAGCTTTAATCTTGTGTAGTTTGCTATACCAAAAAGAGAAACACGATACAATTGTTTTCGACAACCGTGAAATAAATACCTTCTTTTCCTCCGTATTGTTTATTTTTGTTCTTGTTTTGTTTTTGTTTTTTTACTGACGCTTTAGATTTTCAGAATTGAAATGAGATATTATTATATTTTCCATTTTTTATGAAGAAATCTAAAAACGGACAGATAAAACAAGCACAAGAAATTTTGGAAATACGTTACTATTAATTGGAGTTAAATACAAAATGCATGTATTGCTCAGCTCAAAGATGTGGAACTGTTACTTGTCTCGTTATCTAAAGGGTAAATAATGTACCGTAATTTTAAGGCTGCAGCAGTGTTTTTGTTGTGTATTCGTTTATGTGAGTATGAATGTGTATTTGCACGGGCGCGCATGTGCATGCCGGAGACAGTGAGAGTGAAAGAGAGAGAGAGAGAGAGAGAGAGAGAGAGAGAGAGAGAGAGAGAGAGAGTATGTGTATGTGTGTGTGTGTGTGTGTGTGTGTGTGTGTGTGTGTGTGTGTGTGTGTGTGTGTGTGTGTGTGTGTGTGTGTGTGTTTCTTGATTTCCTTGAGTTAAACCCTCACTATACGATACGGGTACAAAATCTTAATAATCTCTAAGCGAGTCGTACAAAGAGAGCCAAAGATCTTTTTTTAGAATCCAACCCTACCTGGACAATATGAATTCAGAAAAAGGGTTGAGTAAAGAAAGCTAATTTTCCTTTAACCTTTAATTGGCTCTTTGTTGTTGTTGTTGTTCTTGAGTTGTTGTTTTATTTTTTATTTTATTTTTGTTTGTTTATTTGTTTGTTCGTTTGTTTGGGGAGGTGACGAGAAGGGGGAATCCCATAAATCACGCTTACATTACTATTTACGTTTGAGGGAAGTTTCCTGCGTAGAAAGTTTCTTAAATGGTGCATTTCACATCCGCTTCATTTTGGCAATGAGAAAGAGAAATGCCGCCTTTATCGGGCTGAGTCACCGTACACGACAACTCAATAACAGCAACAACGGTGAAGAAGAAATAGCGAGAACTATGTTTACCTCAACTTTTTGTTTCGAGAACTCCCGTCCGAAATACAAACCCCTTTTTTTAAAACCATGCTGAAAATGACGTAAAACTAAAACTCATTTAGAGACTGTCGACATTATGAAGCGAGTGCGTAACACTCGGTAGGGCCCGTTGAGGCATTTATCTTCCTCCATCCGTCTGAAGTTTCTATCTGCTCTTTTATTGGAGCCTATCCAGTTACGCCGACCGTGTTCCGCGAAGGCTCGTAAAATCCACCTCTGAGAAGGGCGGCGCTCCAGGCTCAGGTTAACAGGGTTAATCATTTGCATAAGCTGTCGCGCGACCCCAGACTCGAGGGGGTTAGGCGGCGCGCGCTGTCGTCCTTTCTTAGCTGATAATTAATTACTCAAGTCCAAAGCAGAATCCCGGGCTATGGCGAGGTAATTTCGGATTTCGATCTCTTCTCGAGGTGAGGATGAGGAGTAGTGGGGGGGGGGGGTGATGTTAAAATTTGATGCATAACATGTTAACAGCTAATTTAAGTTAAAATAGAATGTTTCTATGATTAAATTATTGATTCTCGCTAAGTTGGCACTCATTTGGATTTGAACCTCAAACGTCCGTTCGTTGGTCAACGCTTTCGAGAAAAACCATAATCGAAACAATCCTCTCTTTCAGAGAGAAAATTCGGAAAACACGACGTAATATGTGTCTAAGTTTGTTTTTTCAGGTGACGGACAAGACAAAGGGTATATATAAAAAACATTTTTTTTAAACTCGAAGTCATTTAAATTCAGAATAATTTCGAATTTAAGAAACTTGAACCCAGTACTTCCACACCATGTTCAACTGTGTTTTGTTTTGGTTTAAATATTCATTTTATCTGTACTGTTTGTGATCAGAGGACTAATTCGGAATGACCTTTATAAACGGAATTAAGGAGAAACAGAATTACACAACAAGGCACAATGTCGCTCTAAAAAAAGAAAGTAGGAAAAAGTCTCTAATGCCTTTCTAATGCCAAGAGGGAGGATTGCCTTAACTTCTATAAACTAGCCCAGCGTACAATTTATGGATTCCCTTAACAGACTCCGCTCTAAGTGCTCCTCTCTTGTACATAATTTCTCTAGGCTTCCACAGTGATTTAGACTACAAGTGTTAGGTTTTCTTTCGAAGTTACTGCGCACATTTAAGGGTCATTTGCAAATCCTTTACCCCTGTCTACCTCATCTTTCAATCGTGAAAAATCACGGAGAGGAAATCGAGCCAACACGCTGCAGGAGAATGTAAAACGAAGTGGCTTTTCCAGTAACCTTCAGACCAGTTTCCTCTCGGACAAGAAAGCGTCGAAACAACAAAAGAACATTAGAGCAGACAGATATCAATCTCAACTAATCGATCTTGGGCTAATTAACATGATCGTGATACCTGCGGCAGGGCGGGGTGCCCGTGTATGGCTGGTCAATACATTTTTGTTTCAGACTGGTGCCATAATATGTGTTTGTCCTAGGTAGCCAATGAGACGAGAAGGTTGCGAGGTCGGAGGGGAGAGAGAAATGTGCAGTAGCAGTCGTTCTATCTAACACGAGCGGAAGTCGGCCGCCAGGGCACTTGGCAGGCAGCAGGAAATAAATGGGGTTATTTCACACAACTGATTCCTCTCTCAGAACTGCTTCAATGACATTTAAAGAAAGTGTGAGATAAATAGAATTGCTATTCACTTTGCTCACGATTTCTGTTCTATTTATTATTTGATACATTTTGTTACAATGATGTACAAAATAAACGTTTTTATTACCTAACATTCACCTCGCGTTTAACGCTTTCGCTACGAAGAGTTTAGTATTATTAGAATGCACTATTTATGCTATTTAGAGCTGGTCAGAAAAAGAAAAAAAAAGGCAACGACTGAGTTAAAAACAAAGGGGAATTCAGGCTCAGCCCTGTGGCATGTTTTATGCCTTGGCCCTCTTAAATGGTACAGCGTGGTGCTCTACAAGTCTCTGGTGTTTCCTGAGGAGACAGATCCGTGGGAAGGGCCACAGAGATCATCTGTTCGGAGACACGATTAGGACGGGACAGACGGCAGGAATCTGTTTCCAATCTGTAGCATTTTGTTTACCAATTGGAAAGAGGAGATTATTGTTCGAAGAATTGTGTTCTCAACGTATCAGATGAAATGAAAAAAAAAGTAACGGATTCGGGGGTTTATGAAGGCCAAAGTATCGATACATAAAGAATTTCTTTGAAAGGGTCAATAGTACTGGAAATAATTATCTTAGTCAGAATTTTAAACTATTTGAAATAAAAATGTTGTCTTTAAAAGGGGAGATGAGCTGTTTTCACAAATTGTATGTCCAAGTAGCAAAATATTGAACAATGAAAGAAAAAAAAGTTTTAAAATATCCACATCTGCACAATAATTATCATAGAGAGCAGTACAAATACACCAGCTTTCAAATGATTCTGAGATTGTAGCCTATCTTGATTTGTAACTCCGCTAAAAGCAGGAATGATCAACGAAAAAATGACGTGTAGCCCAAGCAATGATACTAGCATTTGCTCAGGCCAATATTCAGTGTATATTGCTCAGAACGATGCGTGCGTTATCAGTTCTCCGACTACGCGTCTCTTTACTTGAATGTTTGAACACATTGTGACAGACCCCGCAATCTGGTGAGATCTAGGAGTTTCTGTATTTGAAAATCGTTTGAGAAATGCGACGTCGAGACTGTTTTCCCTTTCTCGGATTTCGCTCTCGTCTCACGACAATGTGTCAATACATTTTCCAGATTCTTTTGTTTCTTCTTACACATGGACTGTAATTTTTTTGGCCTTTCATATCTCTCTCTCTCTCTCTCTCTCTCTCTCTCT
>NW_004797410.1:609720-611755 GCF_000002075.1 Aplysia californica | reverse complement strand
TCTCTCTCTCTCTCTCTCTCTCTCTCTCTCTCTCTCTCTCTCTCTCTCTCTTTCTCTCTCTCTCTCTCTCTCTCTCTCTCTCATTCACTCACTCACTCACTCACTCTTTTCATACAAGCACCCATACACACACAGATATCATGTATATTGTATGCGTGTACTAATACAATATGCATACATGACACTAATTTTTTTAAAGTCTTGCTATTCTGGTAATCCCTTGTATGCACCTCCAAAATAATCAAACAAAGGAAGGAATATTGGAAAACACCTTATCAAGATAGTGATCGTTTCTTCCACCATGAGATGCGACATATGTTGCGATTTGTTCAAGATCATTAATACTCATAAGAATAACAGTGATCACAAAAGCGTTGCGTCTTTAATTGGAGACCAGAAATTAATTATTTGTAGTACTTCTGCAAAAGATGGTGTTATTGCTTTTCATCGAGTATGGTTGATTTAATAGTATGTTAATTAGTATGGTTTTTTAATTAGCTTGTGCGCTTTTGCCAGTGATAATCTTTGGAGCACACCAAAAACTCACATTCAACCTCAAGATAAAACTCATGTGTGAGCGTTCACACACCTTAATTTTGTCCACCAAAATAACATGAAAAGGGTTGATTACGTATGTTATAATAGATATTTTACACCACCATCGATACAATGTGGGTTGTTTAGAGATTGTGCTGCTTCCACTCTGCCTTTCAGAGTCAACTCGGGCTAAGAGAAATACGTCTTCGATCTACCAAAATATCTTTACAAATCACAACACACCTTTCTATTGCTTATTTGGGAATTAAAATCACCCCAAAATGAATATTCTTGGGCGTATGGAAAGGTGATATAGTTTAACTTGAATAAATAACGTTCCATAGCAAAATCTTAGCATGAAACCCCCTCAAAAAGGTCCCAGTGTAAACGGACATTGACACAGGAATATTGGTGTGAGAACACAATGTCTTTTTTGGCCAGTTTGTATACTTGCTTGTGGGCTTAGGTGTAGGTGTGTGTGAGTGTGTGTGTGTGTGTGTGTGTGTGTGTGTGTGTGTGTGTGTGTGTGTGTGTGTGTGTGTGTGTGTGTGTGTGTGTGTGTGTGTGTGTGTGTAAGAGAGAGAGAGAGTGAGAGAGTGAGAGAGAGAGAGTGAGAGAGTGAGAGAGAGAGAAGGGGAGAACAGGAGGGGTGTTTGTGTGTACATGTGTATTTGTATGTGTGTGACTGATAGAGAGAGAGAGAGAGAGAGAGAGAGAGAGAGAGAGAGGGGGGTGGAGATGGGTGTTTGCGGGTATGTGTGCCTGTGTTTGTGTTTGTGTGTTTGTGTATGTGTGCGTGTGTGTGTGTGTGTGTGTGTGTGTGTGTGTGTGTGTGTGTGTGTGTGTGTGTGTGTGTGTGTGTGTGTGTGTTTCGTCAACTGAGGGGCGGGGTTTGAAGACTGGGTTTTATCGTCAAATGGCGAGATAACACCTGGTCCAACAACAACAAAAAACTCATCACTGTTTAAAAGTTCAGGAGTTGTAAACATTCCCACTGCATTATGATAACATGCGTATGCCTATTCAGGTATTTTAAATACGTTAACTTTACGTCACTTCCATCGGTCTTTTCTTGGGAAGATCATAAAAATATTAGATCGGATATAAACAGACCGATTTCAGAATAGGTTAAGCGATGAAAGCGTAAACAAAAAGCCAACGGAACGGAAAAGGTTGGGGTTTTTTTAACCGAAGAAGACGTGAGAAAAAACACCCATACCCATTATACACTCAAAGATAGAGAGAGAAGGAGAGAGAGAGAGAGAGAGAGAGAGAGGGAGAGAGAGAGAGAGAGAGAGAGAGAGAGAAAGAGAGAGAGAGAGAGACAGACAGACAGACAGAGACAGACAGAGACAGAGACAGAGACAGAGAGACAGTGAGAGAGAGACAGAGACAGAGACAGAGACAGACACAGTGACAGAGAGACAGGGAGAGATAGGGGGGGGGGGTAAACAGAAAAAGACAAACAGAGAGAAAGATAGAGGCAGAGAAAGAGAGA
>NW_004797410.1:603011-609620 GCF_000002075.1 Aplysia californica | reverse complement strand
CAGAGAAAGAGAGAGAGATGCGAGAGAGAGGGGGGACAGACAGACAGACAGACAGACAGACAGACAGACAGACAGACAGACAGACAGACAGACAGACAGAGACAGACACAGACCCGGGACAGACACAGACCAGAAACAGAGATAGACAGAAAGAGAGGAGAAAGAGGAGGATGAGGTGGAGGAGGGGAAGGGGGTGAGAGTGGAGGAACGTTGAGAGAGGTGTTACAGAGAGAGGAGAGAGGGAGTGGAGGAGGGGGGGGACGTTGGGAAGATGTGTTAGAGGCAGAGAGAGAGAGAGAGAGAGAGAGAGAGAGAGAGAGAGAAAGAGAGAGAGAGGGGGAGAGAGAGAGATGGAGAAAGAGAGATGGAGACAGTATGAGAGAGAAAGAAATGGGGGAGAGAGAGAGGGGGGGGCGAAAACTTCATACGATTTCAGATCTAACTGTCTAGAAATAAAAAAGACATAGCTACAGTTTCATTTCACGATGCACCCCACTCGATATCGCTGACATAGGGTCGACGGGGAGAAACAAAGAATTTCTGTCTTTATGGAGTTTTTTCGAAGTGCAGACCTCTTGAGCCATAGATTGCGCGGACGGTCTTTGATGCGGGGTATAAACTACGCCCTCCACCGTCTGGTTCGACGAGTGTCTCGCACACTGCACGAAAAGAAAGAAGTTTGACACGATTGACGAATAACTTTCTCTTGTCGAGTCCCCGAGTTGGAAGCGATTTCTCTCGCTCAGTTCACCTATTGCCTTCGAGGCGCCGGGTAAATCCCCGCGAACCCACTTAGCGGAACAAGCGCCACTGTCCTACTCCGCTCTCTTATTTGGATATTCTCTAAAGGGAAAAATTATCAATCTTGATTAATTTCCTCACTGAGTTTGGAAAATTGCGAGAAATATCCCAGGGCTTTGAAAAGATTGGGAGAGGCAAACTTTCTGACAGACGTTCTACGGGTTTGTTTTGGAGAGGGGTTTTTTAGGTCTCTCCATTCCCTTCATATCCTGTCTCAATTAAACATAAACTCTTTTAAAAGAGGATTACAGAGAGTATTCTAGTGGAATAAAATTCAGGTCGTTGGGGAAGCGATCATGGATTTTATTTTTTTATTTTTTTACTATCATTCAAAGAGAATTGGAAATAAAATCAGCCCTTCGTGCAGTTGCAGAAATAAAGAAGAAAATAAGAATTCAGCATTTAAATGTATGCTCTCGGTGCAAAACTGCATGCAGTAGGCGGGGGGGGGGGCTGATAATATAATGATAACTATTATTACTATCAAAAACCAGTTTTAACAACAACAAAAAGCAGAAGAAAGATAGTGTTATATTCAATGAATGGACGACTTGTGTGCATGTTATAGGCTTGATGTGTGCCATATTATAATCAGCCAGATGCGCATTCACAGGCACACTCATATGCTTCAGCGATTTGTTAAAAGGGGCAAAGCAACATAGTGAACCCAAGCGAGCACCCTGTGTTGACAAACAGTTTAGATTTCTAGGCTTAGAAAGCAATAAAGTGACACTGGAATAAACATTTTGTTTAAAGTCCTTTATTTTATTTTAATGTATTTTGTTTTATTTTTTTGACAAGGGCAATGGCCCCTTAGACTGACGCATGTGATTTCGAAAGGGGAGAAGGAGGAAACCTAACAATAACATTTAAAATGCTGAAACAAAGATGAAACACCAGAATAAATATTATGATTATACCATATAATAATTGTGCACGTCCAAGAGAACGTGTCATCTGGACTGCTATTTATTAATTTTTATTTTTATTTTTAGGGGGGAGGAATTACATGTAGGTAGTTTTTATTATCTCTTTGTAGGGAGGGAGGGGAGGTAGATGTTTTTATACTTTAGCTTATGTTGTTCATATCATACCGACTGCTGACCATGGAAAAGCGTCATGGGAATACATTTTTAGGAAGAAAGGGAAAGGGTGGGGCAAAAGATGACAACATGGCTGAAGTATTTGGTGTTAAAAAGATTGCACGGTGCGAAGGCAGTCGATTTCTAAACTCGCCAAAATACAAGACCATGTATTGTATCAATTTTACAAATTATTATCACTAGAAAAATTCCTGTTCTACGAACTGGATAATATCTAATTAACATTGAAGAAAGTGCAGACTTATTAAAAAAATATGTTCCTCTTTATTACATTTAGGAAGTAATTTTTTTCTCTTTCTGATTCACTCTTTTCAATTAGCCTTTGCATCTCAATTTTCTTTCTTATATCTGCTGTTTCAGTCTTCTCTCTCAAATACAAGACAGCTGAACACCAGTCTTCATGACAGACGGGGATACTTATCACTATGACTACCGGAGACATACTCCCTTTACTCCAAGATTATAGATACTGGATATGTGACGAAGTGGTTTAAAAACAAATCTCAGCTTCTGAGCACTGAAGATACGTTTAGCAGCCGTGAAGCGAGGTGCGGAGAAAGTGAATCGTTTTGCTCAGTAGTGTGTCATATTCATGTGCAAAAAGCACCACGGATCCAAGTTCTCTTTTATGCTAATGGTGAAAAGGGCATAAGATAACCAAAATAAAACCAATGCCTATTAATGTAAGCTACGTGATTAAATAATATGATCTAAATTGGGGGGGTTGTGGGTTCTGTTGTTGTTGTGGGGTTTTTTTTTATTGCTTTGTTTCTTTTTGTTGGGTTTTATTTTTGTATTATCAGATTTTGAAAGATCACATCCGGTTTCCGGGCCTTAAGATAGTACAAAATTAAAGATAGCTTTATTTGTATGTTATCATTATGATGATGATTATAATTATTATTTTGTCATAAGGACACATTTCAATTTACAGTATTCCCACATCTATGCCGTCTAACATCAACAGGGTTTCATTGTAGTAACTTGAGCCAAGGATTTTACGTGTACCCATAAAGAATGGATTTTCAGCAATGCTACATGATCTGTTTGGGATTTTACTTTGGTTTAAGTTTAACGCTCCACGAGATACAAATAAGTCATTAAGAAATCTGGTCGTATGAGCTCGAAGCGGGCGATGCGCGAGTAGAGTTGTCATTTTTCCGGCCGGTCCCACGCTCCAACATTAAGACCCCCTCTCATCAACGTGCTTCAGAGCTTGCTTCCTCCTCACGTAACAGGACACCACCCCGTTCCCTCCTAACACACAACCCCTGCTGAGATTAGACATCCGAAAAAAACTTAGAATTTTTAATATCTTCATTGCTTGTCTCCAAAACAGAAACCCCAATGGCTCATACAAGCCTAACGGATTATCCGCCTCTATTACTTCTGCTGCGACCCCTTCGTCCAGAATGGCAAGCCTATTACGAATTCAAGTTTCGCCTCAACATTAAACATCTCTCGGGTGCACGCCCGTTACTACTGAATACGTTAATGAATTGTCCCGTGAACTATGACTCTCAAGAGGGGTTCGCACGGCGGTGTTGTAACCACAAAGTGTGACGCTGCCTTGTGTATGGTACAAAGAGGTATCGGAGTCAAAAGGTCCCATCTCCACACGCTGTAATGTAGAGCAGATGGAAACGTTTATCTCTAATCCCACAATGTCATGTGTACATTGTATAGATCTTGTGATAAAGAGACGTATGCAGACAGACAAACGGATAGACAGGCAGACTGACATAAAACAGATCGCTATACAGACTTGCTTAAATACACACACATATGCACAGATACTTAGAGTCATGCTTATATATATATATATATATATATACGTATATTGCAGAGATGGAGAAGTGGCTAGAGTTATGGGGAGGGGGGCGAGAAAATTAGAGAATTAAAGAGGGAGAGAGAGGGGGAATCATGCGATACCCAGACACACAGAAAGAGACAGAGAGAGGGAAAGACACGGAGAGGGAGACAGAGAGACGAACGGCGTAAAAACAAAAGAAAAAAAGACAGAAAAGAGAGAGTAGAATAGAAAGTGCGCCCCCTTGCAGACTAACGCTTCATGGCCGACAGAGCGTGGCCCGTCCGTCCGGGAGTTTCCCTCTGCCCTACCCACCCCATGTCGGGAAAAACTCTCTACTTAACGCCCGTCTCTCCACACCACTGAGCCAGCGGAACCAACGATGGTGCACTGATGTCTCTCAGATAACTGTTGCAACGTTCATCTTTTCGAGGGCCTTTTCTCTGCCTGCGACGCAAATCAGACAGAACCCACGAAGCTCGAAATAATGGTGTCTGACGAGAGTTCAAAAGATGCCATCCCACCACGATGTCTTGGGGTGGAGCAACAAATATTGGAGGCAGGAGGGCGAGAGTGCGGCTAGATGTACAATGTAGAACAATAAATCTGTATTAAGTGGCGCTTGCCCTGAGAAGATGTTACGCTTTATGCATTACATTCCTTTCTTTTCATAAAGTTGCTTTACTTCGGTTCGGTTTCCTTTCTCAAGTTTTGTAACAATTAAGTTCCTTTGAAGAGCACCCCCCCCCCCAAAAAAAAAGAACATTATCTCCTCCCGTGTATAAATCCTTTCTTTAGCAAAGTAATTGTCAAGCGCCCATTTATCACTATTTTAATCTGCTTGCCTTCTTTTACATATTATAGGCCCACCGGTAATAATCAGTCAAAGATCGCCTAATCGGAGTCTGTGGTGTCACGGATAGGCGTCTTGCTGTCGCACGCAGGAGACCAGAGTTCGATCCCCGAGTGGGGATAACATGTTTATCAAGTATCTCAGTCGTCCGGGGAAGTTGCATCCCCTTTCAGCCCGAGCTGTCCATAGCAGGCAGGGCTGGAAGCCCACCTCCTGATTTAAATTATGTCGATGGTGGAGTAAAAACACTTACCTTTAAAAAGACCGTCTATCCTTTATGCGTTACAACCTTAACGTTCCACCATACGGTCCACCTGGATCTTCGATCATTTTCTAATCAAGTCTCAAAAACCGAGCCCTGCTTTAAACGTTGTTCTTAGTCCTTTTCCAAAGTTCTCCTTTATTGCCCAGGGAACTCTTTTAATTACATTATGGTGAAGCGTACTGGCAAAACAAAACATAATTTGTTTTTTTATTTATTTATTTATTTATTTATTTATTTATTTATTTATTTATTTATTTATTTCTATTTATTATCAAGATACAAACAAATGGATAAATCAACGGTTTGTTAACTGCTTTTTTTCCGAATGCACCACAAATACTAACGGTGATTTACTGGACTATTATAGTCATATTGCACGTTGCATGTCCCTCTTCTCACGGCACTGGATCTTCCCTTCCTGTCCCAGACTATTCTGTAATTAGTTTGCCCATACCTAGGGCCTAGGTATTTTATGAAATATTCCCAAACTGTGACACCACAACTCAGCATTCTTCTTGTAACATGCCTATACCTGTTACACTGATCGTTTCTGACATATGGACTTAGCAAACGTTTCTCTATGAACTTTTTTAAAAAGCATTGTCTTGAAAAATACAGAAATGAAAAGCGTTATCTCCCCTTGTGTATCAATCCTCTCTCTCTCCAGCAAAGTAATTGTCAAATTCCTTGCAAATCAATAGTTTTTAGAAATCCACCGTTTTCAGAAATGATAAGACGTCATTTTGGATTATGAATTTCGACATGTTTTACGACATCATTGTGCCATCACAGCCAAGCACTTGCATGTCTCACAACGGCAATAAAAGGCATTCCTTGTGTCATTTTGTGATAAAGTGGCTTACGAAAAATAGCAGTAGCAGCAACAACAACAAAAATAATGACCGTAACAACAACAGCAGCAGTAACAACAACAATGACCGTGACAACAGAAAGAACAACAACAGCAGCAGCAACAATAACAACAATGAAGAAGGTTTATATTTTAAAGTGCTGAACTTTTTGTTACTTCTAAAAGCAAAACAACGAACGTTTAAACGATTGATTCATCGTGCTATCATGTTTCAAGGCTTCTCTTTTCTCTTTTATTGTTCAGCTGCCAACAATTGTGGCAACACATGCTATACAGAGGCGTACACTTCTACGACGACTCCCAATATTTACACGATATGCAGAATTGATAGTGTCTCTTCGCTGATGCCAATTCGATTTAACGCGATCCTATTGAAAAAAAAATTAATAATGATAAATGTTTTCTGCCTCAAGTCGAATCCGATTTTAGTCAAAAGGAGAGAGAGAGAACATGAGAAAGAGAGAGACAGAGAGAGAGAGAGAGAGAGAGAGAGAGAGAGAGAGAGAGAGAGAGAGAGAGAGAGAGAGGTGGCGTGGGGTTAGGAGAGGGCGGTTGAGACGGATTGGAGCAGATATGAAATAAATAAGAAAGGAAGGGAATAAATAAGGAAAGGAGGAATTAAATAAATAAGGAAGGAATTGAATAAATAAGGAATGAAGGAATTAAATAAATAAGGAAGGAATTGAATAAATAAGGAATGAAGGAATTAAATAAATAAGGAAGGAATTGAATAAATAAGGAAGGAAGGAATTAAATAAATAAGGAAGGAATGAAGGAAGGAAGGAAGCGGTTAGTCGGGAAAAAAACCCATCAACCACCTGTCGTTCTATCTCTTTCAAATCAGACTGAAAAGGGGGGAAAACGAAACAAATTAGTGATGGTAGTGGTAGTAGTGGTGGTGGTAGT
>NW_004797410.1:600858-602911 GCF_000002075.1 Aplysia californica | reverse complement strand
GACAGACAGACAGACAGACAGACACACACACAGACAGACAGACAGACACACAGACAGACAGACACACAGACAGACAGACAGACAGAGAGTGAGAGGAGAACTTTCGAAAAGATCAAATTTCGTCTAAAAACGTTCAAATGGTTTACTTATACTTATGTGTAAATGACAATGATAGTGTTATTTCATTGGGTTCCTTTATCTTGTTGATCTATATTCTTTTCACCAAAAGAATGTTACGTTTTGTCGATTCGAAATAAGCTTCACTTTTATAAATACATTATTCATAAGTACAAACTCATAATTTACCTATTGCTTGGAGGACTATTTAATTTTGTGTCAGGTTGTATAAGCGAATACTATCCACAAACCTCACTCCTTAGCCCAACGCTATTGTATAGATAAGACAAGTTGAATACGTGTGCATCGCCAAGAGTACCGCTGTTACAGTAGCATTGATTAGATTTCATGGGTAGAGATATCGCGGACTGGCTTACAAAGATCCTGGTAATGTACTTCAAAGCTTATTGTAACGTCGAAAACCACGCACATTAACTGCTGCAATCAATCAAGATATCATTGATGCTGTCAACACCCGTCGAGGTAATACGCTAAAAAGTCTTTTGTCGGACAAACGTTGTGCTTTTTCAGATAATGTGTGCAAAATTCAGATAAACATACTATCAGCCCAAATTGTTTAAACTGAAAAGCGGCATTAATCCGCATGAATGCAACTTAGAAATAGATCCTATGTAAAGTCTATGTGGGATTGCAGTTGTTTTCTTTTCAAGTTAACATTCCTATTATCCACTATTTTTTTAAAATCTATTTTTAAGGGTGTGGGTTTTCTTCATGCCTGTAGGTTTGTAAACACTTTACAGTTGAAGAGGCTTTGAATAATGTTATTGCTACATTTAACTCTTGTTTTTCATGTATCCTTTTATGACGTCCTGTAAATAATAAAAGCCCTGTTGGGATTTTTAATGAAATTTACATAAAATTATAATATCAAGGCTTTGGACCTGTAAAAGTGGTTCAAAATGTTTAAAAGAGGTGTAAAACCTACTCATTTCTGCCCATGTTACTAATCCTCTATCTCTCTTGCTTTTCTTCTTATGATCATAAAACAGAATAGTGAATATTAAGTAGCTTCACTTCATGTCCAGGCTGCGAAAAAAAAAGCCATGGAAACGTTTCAGAATGTTAAAGTTAAAAAAATACACAAAATTAATATTCAGAAATACTGTTTGCCACGGCAAAAAGAATTTAAGTCTTCAGCGAGTTTAGAATACTTATCTAGATCTAGTGATGAATTTCAAAATTCCAAATATAGTCGTTTGTTGTTGTTGTTTTTGTTTTGTTTTTCGAATTGAGCTTTTCTGTCACATTTTAAAGAGGGTTATATAATGAGAAACATAATGTGACATAACTTAAATTGGATATGCAAGGAAAGGAGAGGGGGAGGGGTGGGGGGAGGGGGTTAGAAACAAGGGGGGGTGGAGAGAAATTTACAAAAGTTTTGTTCCCGCTGTGGACACCATTCAGCTTTAATGTAGCCTGCAGAAAAATCTCTTTCGAGCGTGTTACAGAAATGTGTCAGACTCCCGGGACCTCCTGCTGACAGCACGTTCGTCTCCCGAGATCGGCTTTTCTTTATCGTTGTTTACATTGAAATTAGTGGAATGCTCTGCAACAATATTAATGACTAAACATTATCCCACACTCCCCCACCCCACCCACCCCCTCCACTCCTGCATCCTTTCCTTCTTTTATCCGCTTTTTTCTAGTGTTCTTATTTATTTTATTGACAATGTGAGCGTAACGCGATGCTCACCAGTGCAAAGCAGAAACGTTCACAGAGCTGAGAGAAAGATTTTTAGATGAATGTTTTCCTTCGTTGTCTTTGGTGTCGGCTGTAAAATGTTAGGTTTTCCTTCCACTGACAAAACCAAAACTGGTTATTCCTTAACATTGCCCTCATTCTCTTTCTCTACTCCCCCCCCCCATCCCCACCCCCTCTCTCTCTCTCTCTCTCTCTCTCTTTCTCTCCCCCAAT
>NW_004797410.1:599427-600554 GCF_000002075.1 Aplysia californica | reverse complement strand
ACACACACACACACTCACACACATTCACCCACTTACTCTCTTGAACACACCTTGTTCCTAGTCCCTTTCCGTCCTTAAATATTACGTGAAAATCACTAGGGATCAATATAGTTGTCGTTACTTGAGCTTTACTTTCAGCCGTCTTAAAAGTTGATAGCAGTTTCCGCGTACATTGTACATTTCGGAACAGCTTCTGACTAAAGAAATACAAATCGCCTTCGATCCTCAAGAGTAAGTCCACCCGGGGCGTTGTCAGAAAATGGACGTATCTGAAAGGAGTGGGCTGGGTGTTGGATCAAAATGCCACGTCCACCCCCAGCTGAGAGATCCACCGTCCCCTGCGTCAGCGGTACCACCACACGACAAGATTTAGACACTTTTCTGCGACAACGCTTTTGGTTAAGTGTTCAGTCCGGCCATTATTGTTGACCACGAAGACGCGGGCATAAAAGAAGGGTGGCGGAGGAGTAACATAAATGGCCGTTTGACAAATTCGTCTCGCCACAGGTTACAGCCCTCCCGGAGAATGTCGGTAAGTAAGTCGGTTCCTGGTAGATGATAGAAAAATGTTTTCTTTCCATCATCAACACAATTGAGGACAATTATATTTAGGAGGCGGGTTGTGTTGACTTTGCTTTTGAAGGTCAATCTAAACCGAGTGCGATTCATCAGCCATGCAGACAGACGGAGATACAGTCACCCTGTCCAAGACGACCTCTGATTATCGAGGAGAAAAGTGGTCAATTTTAGTCAGATGGTTTCTCAGACAATGACGTTATAGTTTAGGGAAACACAAGGGGAGAAGTGAGAAGTGGTCGCTTGTACAATTAGTGATTGTCTTAAACAGGTGGTCGATGAAGCTGGTTCGACTGTACGCGATTAAAGAACTCCTCCACGTCGGAATCGAAGCCACGTCGGGTGAAAAGCGTGGCAATTACACCCCAGACGTCGGTATAAAGTTAGCTAAATAGAATACATGTAATATACTTCTGGAGTTAGAAGACACATGCTGGGCCTCCCATGTGCCGCGCCTAGGGTTTCAGATTTCAGTCAGACTTCTATTTCGCACCTATTTAAACGGCCGACAGACAGACAGACAGACAGACAGACAGACAGACAGACAGACT
>NW_004797410.1:593532-599327 GCF_000002075.1 Aplysia californica | reverse complement strand
TAGATAGATAGATAGATAGATAGATAGATAGATAGATAGATAGATAGATAGATAGATAGATAGATAGATAGATAGATAGATAGATAGATAGATATCGTGGGGAAATCCAGGAGAGGAGGAAATTCCAATTGAAGTTGTCATTGGTTCTGGCAACACGTAGACGGGCACACCTTCTCTCCTCAAAGTGAACATAAAATCCAGCGCAGAGAACAAAAGACACAATTGAAAGGCTGTGTCGACTTCTTCTTCTAAACTCATTGTCCTCTACAGTTTCGTTAGCAACCTGCAGTGCTTGTTGTGTTCCCCCTGAGATAGATTCAGTAATCGCAACATTGATCATTTTGATTGATATGGCATGCACGTTGAAGGAGGCGTTGGGATTAGATAGTGTGGCAAGACCATTATCCCGCACACAACTCGATCTGCCTCCTTCAAGGCGACACAGGGTGTCTTTGTCGGGAGCTTCCTTTTATCAGTCGCGACTCGGCGAATATCTTACTTTCCTAACACCAAATTTGGCGCTCCATTCCTCATCGCGAGTCCCCCTTCTTACACCCTTAATACAAAATTTGCGTCTGTGCGAATACCCTACCCTAAAATCGAGCCAAAATTATTTTCTTCCCACAGTGGAGCGCAAATGGTCCCTTTTATCCACGACAAAGGTCGTCGCAATGTCAATTAAATACCGGAGGTAGCAAGGAAGTCAAGAAGTGAGGCTGTGGCATACCTTTTCGAGAAGTCATAATTTTTTGCTTGACATAAGAGAACAAACGAGGTAAGCTATAGTTTTCGTGAAACGAATATTAACGTAACTGTTAGCTGAATAATGCTAAGGGAAAAGAAAATGACCCCCAACCCATTACGTGTAACACGAATGCAGAAGAATAAGAAAAATCTTGTAACAATAGCTCTGAAGAACAGCACCCTTGTGAGGGAGTTTTTTGTTTGCAAATCTGCAGCTTAGACTATATAATTTCATAATTTTCTGGGTGCGACTTTATTCACACAAGCTAAGATTCCAGCTCTGGCGTCAAGGTGTAAAAATGATCTAAACGTGTGTTTGTTTGTAATTTGTTTCGCTTTCCAGTGGGATTTGTAACAATGGGCTACCTTAACTTTTTCTTCTGATGGAAAAATGAAGGAGGTGAACAGATAATCCTCGGGAAGAAAGCACGCCGTTCTCGAGTAAATGAAATGTCATTTAAATTGTCTCCCCACTAGGCTGACACAAAAGAGTTACTTTGTTATTCTTGCATTTGAGAAATAAAGTGTGCATCTCTCAGCCAAGTTGGCAGCATGGCTGTACAAATATTTTCCCGAATTTGAGACACATTTTGTCATGTAATGCGCCCCCCATGTATGCCCACATAATACAGATTTGAGCCTTTGATGTTGGAAGAGCTGTCTTTTCAAAGTTATAAGATTTCATTGGATGGTTTAAGAAAGGCGTATAAAGGCTGAGCCAGTGTGCCTTTTCACACAATAGCAAAAGTTTACTGACAATTTTCCAGTCCATTTATGGTTCACATTCGCCGCATACCGAACGCACTATAAACGCAGAGCGTAGTGATAGTTGAGTTGGTACTTTGCTCAACTGCAGTGCGGGTAACATTAGTTTGAATCCCTGACTGGGTGTTGCTGAGTTATGGGGAAGGGGTAGAAGGGGTGTTGAAGGCTTTTTAGCCTTTTGCCTCTGTCCTATTTGTGACTGAGTCCTACGCTGAGATCCAGCTTCTTATCATAGTCTTAAAATGTTCCATGCCATACCAGTAACACCTGTGACAACACCAGAGTATGTGCTTAATACAGTTGAACTTGCTCCAACGACCACCTGTCCAAGACAATCATCTGTCCAAGAGACCGATTCCCATACCACTTTGGGGTTTAGTTTTTGTTTGGATTTTTTTTTTTTAATTGTTTGTGCTTTTATTCGGGGGAGGGGGTCGTTTGTTGTTGGTTGGTTTTAATTTGTTTTGTTTTGCTTGGGGGGGGGAGTTGAGGGGGGCTTGTTTTTTTCTTTTACATTATAATGAAAAAGTCTACTATTCTTTTCGATTAAGAATGCTTGTCTTGGACAGGTTCGACTGTTTTCTTCACAGCAAGATAATATTCTGTCTTTGTTCGAATGTAGGAGGAGTACGTATACAATACCCAAGCCAAGCTAAAATGTAGGCTTAGTCTCTGGCACAAGCAGAGTTTGTTTCTCACACCAAGATAAAGAACCCATTATTTTTTTCATTTACTTAAGGGATTTTACAGTCATTACGGTTTTGGACACGGGGGTTTTCGGGATGGGAGGGGGTGGTCTCATTTCTTAAATTGTTGTTTTTTTTCGGGTTTTTTTCGCCAATTTCGTGCACGTATTTTTTTTAATATTTTGAATAGCAGTGTATCAGCAACCAGTGGCTTTCTTGTATGTCAGTATAACTGCTTTAAAGTTAGACTTCTCATAACAGGCAATTATTTCTGCTGATAGTTGTCTTTAGAACTTTTAATTGCAGATTATCCTTGGGACTCGACACTAATATTGAATTTGTTTGCCTTGATTTTATTCGAACACATATGCCTTTTTCAGACCACAACTAATCCCTTTCCAAAAGCATCCATAACTGCAGAAAACCCATGAGAATTTAATCCGTAAAGATACTGAAAACAATTTCTTGAGACGTAACTTAAATGGAACAAAAGCGAAGTAAAACAAAAACCAACTCGAAAAGAAAGAAAAAAGAGATGAATAAAAAAGGCGTTTCCCACCCAAACAGAAAATTGATTTTCGCCGACAGCATCAATCAAAAAAACGGGGCAGGTTGCCAGGAGGAAGTGTTTCACATGCTCCATTACCTGTAATTTTGTTTTGTTCCGTGATCGATTTCTTTAATTACACTTTTGCATCAATAAGAAATTGTGTTTGGTTACTACGTATAACACCCTGTTTCTTGCATAGTCACAAAGCAGGACATTTAATCAAGATTTTTATAGTTATTTTAATTAAGCGTTTTAAAGGATTTTCCTTATGGACTTGAACGCATTCCCAAGGCGCCTGTCAAATACCTTAAAGAGCCTGAGACTGTTTGCGTTTATTCATTTTCGTTTTGCCTCTTGAAACCCGAGTATCAATAGGGGTGTTATCTTTTCATTTAGCAAGAACGTGTGATGAAGAATTATTCTCAGAACCACTCATTTATCGGTTCTGTAATTCATCTACAATATCAGACGAACTTCCGAATTGGATACGAGCATCAATCTTCATTCCTGTCCGATTACAACAAAATCACGGTCTTAATTAAGTACGTAGATGCGTTTCTGCCGTAAAAGAAAATTACTCGATAGGAAATATTATAAAACATAGACAGCAACAGTAATCAAGATACCAATAATAATAACGATAATAATAATGACCGTAAAAATGTAATTTGATGTTGTTAATGATACTAATAATAATAATAATAATAATAATAATAATAATAATAATAATAATAATAATAATAATAATAACAATAATAACAATAATAACAACAATAACAATAATAACAATAATAACAACAATAATAAAAGCAATGACAATAATAATAATAATAATAATAATAATAATAATAATAATAATAATAATAATAATAATAATAATAATAATAATAATAATAATAATAATAATAATAATAACTCTTACTATTTATATCATTTTTAGGAATATTGCTATTATATGTCTGTTGTTATCGTTTTTCTTATCATTATCGTTATATTTTAACAAATTATGTGCATGATTATTTTGATTATTATTATTATCATCACAGCTAGCATTATCAGTACCACCATAGATATGTTGTGTTGTGTCACGTTATCTTGTAACATAAGTTTCATTGATACTGTAATTGCTTCACTATCCACATTTATTATTATCATTATTATTATTATTATTATTATTATTATTATTATTATTATTATTATTATTATTATTATTATTATTATTATTATTATTATTATTATTATTATTGTTGTTATTATTATTATTATTAATAATAATATATTATTAGGCCCTATTATTATATGTATTATTATTATTATTATTATTACTATTATTATTATTATTATTATTATTATTATTATTATTATTGTTGTTGTTGTTGTTGTTATTATTATTGTTATTACTATTTTTTATTATATTATTATTATTATTATTATTATTATTATTATTATTATTATTATTATTATTATTATTATTATTATTTGACTAGACTCGTAGATTTGTATTCTCAATTCAAAATTTTTTTAAAGAGCGTTCAAATCTCGCTTGCTATCAAGTGTCTTCGTGTCTGTGTTGTTGTATACAATATCCCTTGCAATCCAGCACATCCAGCATTATAAATGCTCAGAATTGTCTCGATGACGCGAAAAAACAAATTACATGACAATCATTGAGGATGTTTGTGAATTTTTACATTTAAAACTGATGTTGAATCATTTAGTAAGATATCTATCCTTTATAAAAAGAAGTCACAATAATAATCTTATGAATGGTAAAAGGTTTGTTGTTTTTAACACTCAAATGAAATTTCTTTTTAAATCAGAAAAAAAGAAGTAGACAACAAATCACAATGGGTGAACGAGCAATCTAAAAAGATAAGCAAAGAAATGTGTAAAAGCTAACTCTTATATGCAATCGTATGATAATATTATTATTCAGATGTAAGTTTCAAATCGAGTGGTGAACGGACAAAGCAGACATTCTCGAAAACAAAATAGGATCCAAAAGGATAAAAAATCAAGATTACTGGATGACAAAGCACGCATAGATTTAATTTCCAAAGTTCGAAAGAGGTTGACAGATATTTCTGACAACGGTGGGAGATTTACATCTCTGTTTGGAGGACGACGGTTTGGATTTTAGAATCGGTTTCGTGGGATCTCGAGAATTGTGGGAATTTGCAAGTGAGTGACGTCGTCTTTGCAAGGTCACGTGAGAATATCCACGTACGTGGAGCGAGATTTCTTTGATAGCGTGAGAATTGAAAAGATATGAGCTTCTTTAGAATTGAAAATGTGCTTGACAGTGGGAGTTTTGTTTTGGTAGAAGTTGTTGTTGTTGTTGTTGTTGTTGTTGTTGTTGTTGTTGTTGTTGTTGTTGTTGTTGTTGTTGTTACCATTGAAATACAGGCATCTATCCATCTATCTATCTATCTATCTATCTATCTATCTATCTATCTATCTATCTATCTATCTATCTATCTATCTATCTATCTATCTATCTATCTATCTATCTATCTATCTATCTATCTATGTGTCAGACCCGCCCCAATTTCAAGCCAGTAACACACACGTGCAATGTAAGTTCGTGATGTGGTTATAGAAGAAAACAGGTACGGGTTTGAGTGAGGATCGTCAAGTGTTCACTGTTCACGTGATGTCTACTGGCAATGGAACGCCTGTTTTATTAATAGCAGTGTTGGTCTTTGTGATCAGCGATAAAATAAAACTGTACAGTTGGTTGTGTTTGTGAAAAATTGGTGAGATGGGAAAGTCCTATTGATTGATCTTTTCCGACCTCAGCCATGTGTCTAACGTGTGCGTTGAAAGTGTGCTAGAAAGAAAGAAAAGGCGAAAGAGAGAGAGAGAGAGAGAGAGAGAGAGAGAGAGAGAGAGAGAGAGAGAGACAAAGAGAGAGAGAAACATGAGCGAAACGAGTGAGAAAAGAGAGAGAAAAGAATGTGAAGTAGAGAGAGAAAGTGAAAGGGGACGTGTAAACAAGAAATCGCCATGAGAACTATTGTAAAAAAAGCGAGTGGCACTTTCAGCAAAAT
>NW_004797410.1:583532-588532 GCF_000002075.1 Aplysia californica | reverse complement strand
GTCGCTAAAGCTTTTCTATGCCCGTCCACTTTCGGAGGATGCGCCTGTGTTCCAGCACAACAATGTTGACTCTGTTGAATGTACGTTTGTTTGAGTTGGAGTTGGAGTAGAAAGGGGCACTTAGACAGGATAACGGCTGTTCGGTGCAGGAAGAAAGCGAGCCGAAAGACAGCGTGAAGCAACAAAAGGAAAAAAAAAAAGAAGCAGGGCCACCAGTGAGGCCCATCTTTACATGGGGTGAACCACCCCCCCACCCCCGCAGTTTACAATCTGTGACAGGGCACATCATATCTCCACAATAAATAAAGTCTTTTCAGCTATCGGACCTGGAATACTGGGGTTATGAAATAATAAGCCATAAGTTTGAAACAAAGTGCGCCGTAGAAATTAAAATTCTGAATAACATTCTAATATCGTTAGCAAACAGTATGTGGAAGACCTGCTTCAAATGTTCTTGTTTGGGGGGTGGGGATGGGGGAGATTTGCAATTAGCGGCAACATGATAGCTTTTAATGGGGTTTTGTTGTTGTTGTTGTGTTTTTTGTTTTGTTGTTTGGGGTTGTTTTTTTCAAAGGCTTCTCCATAAAATACTGGCCATGAAGCTCAAGCCGCACCGATTCGTTCGGTTTGTTTTTGTTTTAAGAAAATTTGTCTCTGAAATGTCATTATACTTCTAAAGCATAACATATTAAGGAGAATTATCAATTTTATTATGATTGTCTGTGCTTTTGTTCTGCTAGGCGTATCTTTGAACGACCCAGTTTTTTGTTCTCAATCATCAGATCTAAAATCCCCGTAAAGACTAACATCTTGTCGGCGATACTCTTGTGATTCGACACCATTATTTGCACTTTTTTTTCTTTTTTTTTTCTTTAAAAAATTGTTAAGTGCTGTCCTCTGGTATTATTTCTCCAGGTTCAGCAGGAGAGGGAAAATGTTAATGTGAGAGCTCATGAAATAACTTTGGAAGTTAGAGGAAAAACATTCATAGGCGTTGGTGGTTCTTGTGGATTCTTGTCCTGTCCTCATATATTCATATAATCATGGGTCTGAGCCTACACAGCTGTAGATGCTGAATCTCCTACCTTGCACAGCAACACCAAAAATCGAAAACAATAAAGATTACTGGTGTTGAGAACGAATTTTTTTCAAATAACAGTCGTCACTTTAAGGAGGTGAAAGTTCAATTTTCGAGATTAACATGTGGGGGGAAGTTCGTCGTTCGAGAGAGCGCCACAGTCCCATTATGGACTGGAAATTGTCCTCACATTCATTTAATCTGTCCAAAGTTATAACGAAAGAAAGTAAACAATTGTGCGTAAGAACGAAAAAGAAAGAAAGAAAGAAAGAAAGAAAGAAAGAAAGAAAGAAAGAAAGAAAGAAAGAAAGAAAGAAAAAAGAACAATGACGGAGAGAAAATGAGAAGTAAAAGAGAGAGAGAGAGAAAACGAGGAAAGAGACAGAAGAGCGAGAGAGAGTGTGTGTGTGTGTGAGAGAGAGAGAGAGAGAGAGAGAGAGAGAGAGAGAGAAAGAGAGAGAGAGAGAGAGAGAGAGAGAGAGGGGGGGGAGAGAGAGGAGCTGGGAGAGAAAAGAGAAAATGAGAGAAAGACAAAATGTGTGTGTGTGTGTGTGTGTGTGTGTGTATGTGTGTGTGTGTGTGTGTGTGTGTGTGTGTGTGTTTGTGTGTTTGTGTGTGTGTATGTGTGTGTGTGTGTGTGAGTCAAACAATATGTGTGTGTTGATGTAACTGTCGCAAAACAAAGGAGCAGGAGTATCCCTTTCATGTCACTCGTTCATTCATGCCCTGAACAACTCACTTGTGTCCTCCCATGAAAGTACCCTCATACCACAACCCCCCCCCCTTCCCCCATCCTCGTTTTCCTTTCAGCCCATCCCTAAGGACGCCATTTTTGGTACATGTAATTCTCCTGTCACTCACAATATTTGGAAATAGATAAAAGAAAATAAAAATCGTGTATTTTGTCGGGTTGGGGTTTTGTTGTTGTTATTGCTGTTTCACATTTATAACAAATACAGGTTTGCAACTTTAGCCTTAAAACTCGTTAAACAATTCTATTGTATACATGTCAGTAACTTGCTCTCCCAGTTGTTCAAAGTTTTAATGGCACGTGAGACTAGCATAAATCTGTCTCAGTTAAGTTTGTAGTCTCTTGGCACAAGCTGAGACAAACCAACTCCCCCCCCCCCTCTCCTCCTTTTCCTCTTTATTTTCAAACAGCTATAACTTCTCTGACGTTGCTTGTCTTTAACATTTCTGTATGCTCAACAGTGAAAAGACAATTTATACTGAATGGCATTAGTGCGGTGCACTCCCATATGTAGCCATTAGACCATCTAGTGTGGTGCACTTCTACTAATTTTCTTTTTCGTTGTTGTCCTCGTCTGTACCTGACAAAATATATCGTCATCGTCATTTCACAAACGCTTAAGTCCCTTTTTAAAAAGTTTTTGAGAAAAAGAAAAAGAAGAGATCGCCGAATCAGAAACATGACATATTCAATTAAAAACAAGGAAGGAGATCACGAAATACCCCTTTGATGTCTTTATTCGAATAACGACTTTACCTGGAAATCCCCCTTGCGATATAACTAAGCGTCGGTGCCCTGAAGCGAGCTGATATCGTGACTAGAAGCTGAACAACTACCACTCAAATAAACAATGTCACATTTCCAAAGAGTGTTAAAATGACCAAAGAATGATTTTCGAACGTGACAACACACAATGTGACTTACCACTAGGCTCGCTCGTGTCTTGTTGCAGCACCCGACTCGGGTACCCTGGAGACCTCGCTCCTGCCTCGGAGTTTGGCCCACCGTCTGGCATTGGGTGCCTCTCCCCTGGGCTGAGACTGACCAAACCATTGTCTGCAGACACCGGGCCTGGTGAGTGAGAATCTCTCGGACTTGCAGTCCGACCCGAAGATGTCAGGTTTGCACTCCCAGAACCTACTGGGGGCTGGTGAGACATGCGAGGGGGCTGCTGTGGCTGGTGAAGAAATGTCTTCGCCTCCGGGAAAAAGTCCACCGTCTCTGGGTTCATCTGTAAGAGTCCGTTGGGCCCGTAGAGAAGTCCCAGCTCCCTTGCTTCGTTCTCTTCCTGTGCCTGCTGTCGCCTGAGTGCCACCTGGGCCGCCATTACCCTTTGTCTCTCGGCGATGAGCGTGCATTTGGCGCAGACGCAGTCTCTCCAGCGGCAGTAACGCTTGTGACCCTTCAGAGCGGAGACCACGCCGTGATTGCGGCATCTAGCGCACTTTGGCGTGCGGGGATAACGATCTGAGGCTCTCATGAACAGGGATCCTGAAGACATGTCCACACCACCTCCCCCAGAACCTGGGGTGGTCATACCTCCCTCGTTGCGGCTCTTCTCCTCGTCAGAAGATGACATGGTGTTTTCCACAGAAAGATCAGAACTCTTGAAAGAAAAAAGCTTAGTTCTCTTTCCTTTTAAGTGCAGGAAAATGAAGTTATTGTGGATTCGGTGTGTACCCGTACTTCCTTTTTCTAAATATAGAATTGCTCAGAAATTCGTCATCACCATAGCAATGTACATTTATAGCGGGAAAACCAAAGTGGTATAGTTTGGGAGTGATATGAAAACTACAAAAACTTACGGAAATGCTTTATCATCGTCCGCTTCTTGAACATGAGAGCACAGTTGAGAGCGTCCGCGGCAAACACATCATACTGAAGATAGAACTGTCATATAGATCGGCGTACGCCCAGCTCATTTACGCAATGTACACGCGTATTTTCCCCGTTCTATGTAACCGTAGATGTTTGGTTCCAGAACAGCACTACGTCAGAAAGATCTGAAGAGATAGCGCAGCTTGCATAAACACACGTTGTTTGTTGATGATAAAGATTTCCTCGCGACCTCACAACTTTTATTGCCACCGCATGACACTTTGAAATAGTCTTACGGATTAGTATTTCACTTTCCCTCTCCTTGTTCAATTGATTCCATTGAATAAAAGCCAGGCGTTCACCCCTTGTAGTGTCTTCAGGTTCTGAGTTCTGTTTGAACCGTGGCGGGATCGCCGAGTTACGGGGTAAACACAGAGCTTCTGGAGTAGCTGGCGGTGAGACGCAACAAGATCCAGGAACCTTCTCGGTTTGTCCTTCTCATCGAAGTCTGAGAGAGTGCCGAACGCCAAACTATACACACAAAATAATACTGTAAAGGAGACCTCCGGCGCTTTTTTATTTCGCGGGCGAAAGGAAAAGGGGAGCGGAGCTGTTGCGACTGTCACCATCGCTTGTAAGCCCCGCCTTCGCCCCGCCCCCTTGTCGCTTGTCGATACAGATGGGCGACCGCCGCGGTTTGTATCGATTTCGAACGTCAGCGCCATGCTTGCTCTTTGCTGGAGCGTGTTTCCATTCCTCGCCGTCTCATTGGTCGTTCGTGGGCCGTCTTGGTCATCGTCGGATTGTATCGATGAATACGAGGACAGACTAAAGGGGCGTTTCTCTTCCTCCCCCCTCCCCCTCTCTCTGTATCTGGCCCGAGTCAACACAGAGAGCTAATGGGCAATTTATAGTTTTGCAATCTGCTGTAGAGGCCGGTTCCGAGGAAAGAAAAACACATCGAAAGCTTGCGCTCTGTTTGGGCAACACGACGTGGGCAGGTTCTGCTTGCACAAGAACAATAATTGTGGTTTCTCACACGATCTTTAAAGAAAAAACCTGGAGCCAAAGAGAACTGAAATACGGCAATCAATTTTCTCCAAGTAGAAGTCGATAAAATGGAACTCTTTCATGTTTTCTATAAAATAAAAAAAAAGAGTTTTTCATGTGTACTCTGTTTTACTGTACTCCGAGACAGCATAATATTTGCTTATAAAAGTTTGATTGATTCATCAAAGTAAATGTTTCAAAGTTCTGCAAACATTTCGCCTTCCGTCGTTAAAAGTTATAGTTCAAGATAGGGCGAGAGAGAGAGAGAGAGAGAGAGAGAGAGAGAGAGAGAGAGAGAGAGAT
>NW_004797410.1:578401-582801 GCF_000002075.1 Aplysia californica | reverse complement strand
ACAGACAGACAGACAGACAGACAGACAGACAGACAGACAGACAGACAGACAGACAGACAGACAGACAGACAGACAGACAGACAAGCGGGATTACAACAAATGGAAAACTGAAACAAAAAGACAAAAGTGGCAGACATACAGACAAACGGACAGATATAACTTTAAAACCGAAAGAGGTGAAAAGAAAGATAAAAATAATGGGGGGAAAAAAAGACATAAGCATAAGGCGAACAGAAAAAAAAACCAAGACAAATGTCATATAAAACTGGAAAATTGTAAATGATACACAGATATTACAAGAGAGATGGGCTGTTTATGAAATACTCCTCGCCTCGTATTTGAAACTGTCTATTTCATTTATATTAGCTCGGTTTCAAATTACCATGCAACGGGAGTAGCAAAACTTTATTAAATATAATAAACATAGTAATCTGATGTTTTCTATTTTTCACTCTATTTCAAAAATAAAACACGCATTAACATGACATTATACGCTTAATAGAGGCGAGATGAGAGTATTTTGTATTTTGTTTCAAGTGTTTCAAGTAGGGTTCCCACTGGTTCTGTCGATCTGAAATTATTGCAAAACAGAGACGCCATTCTGGTGATGGTTTTCTCAGCTAACGTCACTACTGAACTGTGCTTGATTCGATTTTTGACGACCAAACGATTTTGATCTTCCTAGGTTGCGTCGGACGGTATGATCACAAATAGAAGGCTCAACATTACTAGATTTTGCAGAAGGAAAACTTAATAAGCCCCTTTTAAAAATGGTCAATAAAATGTAGAATATCACACGCACTGAATTCGTTTTGTTTGTTTTTTCGATTAACGAATATTTCTTTTAATTTAGATCTAATTTGTTTTTTGTTTTGTTTTGTTTTGTTTTGTTTTGTTTTGTTTTGTTTTGTTTTGTTTTGTTTTGTTTTGTTTTGTTTTGTTTTGTTTTGTTTTGTTTTGTTTTGTTTTTGTGTCCTGTCCCGATCTTTCGTCAAATATTTGTAAGTTACGTTTTTTTAATTGATGACGATGAACAACTTTCACTCTTGTAAATTTTTCTTTAGTTTTAATCGATTTCATCTTTCGACTTAAAGAAGGCTAAGAATCGGCGTCTTTGTGTGTAATGGTTTGTCTTTGCAAACAAAAGACAAGTTCAGTTTCCAGAAATACAATACCTTTGCAGTATAAATTCATTTGTCTGTGCCTTCTTTTCGTCCTTCAGCTGTCTTCTTAACTCTAATTACCAGGCTAAAAGCCTCACCATTAAATGGGACACTTAATATTATGTCGTCAGTATTATAGTGTTGAAAGTGACTTCGGCAGTCTATTGATTCAACTGACCTGGAACTGGAGGTGTCATCTCTGACTCAGGGGTTGACGTGTAATGACCCTCCGTCTTTTACGGTCGTGAGCTGCCGTTGCACATTCTGCCATATCCAGCCCAGCCCATGTTCTTATGTGGTCCATCCATGATTTTCTTTGCCTTCCTCTGGCTCTACAGCCCCACCTCTTTCCCTCAAGCAACTCTTTCACAATGGTCTCGTGTCGTTCTAAATGGCTATAGTATTGTATTTTTCTACATTTAATTTTGTTCAGCAGCGTTTGTCTTGTGTGTAGAATCTGACACACCTCTTTGTTGGTCTCTTTTGTTTTCCAACTTATTCTGGCCATTCTACGGTAGCACCACACCTAAAACATTTTTTTTTCTTCTTCTTTCGTTGTCAAATTCCAGGCCTCTTCATCATATAGGAATATGGGGAAGATGTAGCATTCCAGCATTTTTTTTGCTCAAAGTGATAAATTGTTACCTGGATTTGAATAGTTTGTACATTTGGCTACATCGTGTTTGTTTTTTGTTTTTTAAATAGACTACTGAGCCACTAATCGTGAGTTGTGGATTCGGGGTTCTTGGCTTATATATTCTTGTTTTTCATGACCATGTTGGTTTTTCTCATTTCTGCAGGTTGTTGTTTTTTGTGGGGATTTTCCTGCTGCTTTTCCATTTGTCGTTATTGAGACTACTTTGAAGACCAAGTGAGAGACGGGATGAGTGAACATCAAATAATAGATTAAAAAGGGGGGGGGGGGGGCTACAAAATTATGGAATTTGAGTTGTAGGCATTTTTAGCTTTCTCAGCCTCTCCTACAACTATTTCATCGCATAAGAACCTCCAAAAACCGTATTTTTTCCCATACCGGGCATGTTTATCACCACCATTTCCTCATAAAGATACCGGGCATGTTTATCACCACCATTTCCTCATAAAGTCAATATTTTATTTTTCTTTACCGGCCGTTTTCTCAAGAGGCGACTTTTCTCTATACTTTTTAAAATAACTCCTCCATTTTTCATCCAATCTTCATGAAATTTTCACAGAATGAAGAGAAGATGTAATACTAAAAATTTGTCTGTTGAATTTTTTTATATTTGGAATAGTTTTTTGTTGCTGGTGTCTTGAGCGTGAATTTTCACGGAATTTTTGCAAACTTGAATGGTACCTCAGAAAAAAATTCATAATTTTAAAAAAAAATTCATTTAGGAAAAAAACAACAGACACTTTTTTTTAAATCTAATGTTTGTTAACACGCATGCAAAAAAAACCCAATCAATTTCCATGACCAGTAAGTGCGGTATTCATTACGTAAGCCATGTCAACAAAATCCAATTTGGCCGCCGTATCCATGGAAACGAAGTATTTTGTCAAATTTGATTGCGGTTTTTAAGACTCCTTACTATGCTTGTTATATGAGTGAAGTTTGGTAAAATGCGGTCCAATAATAAGATATGTGTGTGTTATTTCTGCCGCTGAGGAAACCTATTGAGTTGCAGCCCGTTAGCCACACAGCGTTATAATAAAAACAATAGTATAATATCAATTGCTTTTATATAGCGCACATCAATGCTCTACAGCATGCTCTATGCTCTCTCTCTCTCTCTCTCTCTCTCTCTCTCTCTCTCTCTCTCTCTCTCTCTTTCTCTCTCTCTCTCTCTCTCTCTCTCTCTCTCTCTCTTTCTCTCTCTCTCTTTCTCTCTTGCCCTTTTTAACTCCCAGTGGAGCACAGGCCATCAACAGCATTACTCCAGCGAAGCCTGTCCTGAGCAGCCTTTTCTATCTGTTTCAATGATGTCCCCGCCTTTTCAATTTCAGCTTGTACCACTCGTCTCCATGTCATCTTTGGTCTTCCCTTCTTTCGTTTTATCATTGGTGGGGGCATATCCCTGGATAACATGAAGGTTGATGTCTTTCTTCTGTGAACGGAATTCAGCTGATATTAGTCGAGGGCCCTCTGCTTTCCATCCTATCAAAGCCCGCTTGGCGTGTGTTGATAACAGAATACCTACTCCTTCTGTATGCGGCGAGCTTTCCTCCAGATGTCCAGAGTAGAGAACTGTTTCCCCTGAAGCAAGTTGGCACTCCCCTGCATTCGTCCATCTCGTCTCACAGAGACCCAATATGTCCAGTTGGTAGACCTCCATCTTTCTTGCAGCCTGTAGTGCCTTCCCTGTCTCGTACATTGAACGAACATTCCAGGTGCCAAGTCTGGAGGTTCTTCTGGTCGACAGGAGGTTTCTCGGCTTGGTGGCTTCCTTCCGGCTTTCACCACCCTGCGTCATTCTACACTCCATATTCTCTCCTCTCCTCGGTGATGAAGGTCCTCCATCTTCCAGAACTGGCAGTCGTGTTGTTTTTGCTATTGATGTTTTAGTAGCTGCTTTTTGTTTTACGGGAAAGGGCTGCTAACCCTTTGCCCAACCGACCTTCTACGACATGTGCGGTACGGATACAATGGTCCTATTCTTTGCTCCCCTGTCTCTTGGACAGGGCCCCGAGAACCACACGGGAGATGCTCTATGCGCTTTACAACTATTATTACCCCAGTAGACCCTAAAACACTCAGAAACAGTCACGGCTTCTCAGGAAGCACACAGTGAAAGATGCAGATAGCTGAAACTCTAACAAACTGACAAAATCTTCCACTGTACATGTTTGTATTTATAGCCGGGCACCCATTCCCACCTTGGTGAAGCGAGGAAAATGTGTGTAAAGTGTCTTTCATAAGGACACAACGTCGGGCCCCTGACGGGATTTGAACCCACGACCTTACGGTTGGGTGTCGGAGAGCCTAGCCACTAGGCTATACTTGCACGTTCCGCCTTAAGAGTGCGGGAGGACTTGTTGTTGTTGCTGCGGTATGTTCTTACATTTAACAATTCATTTCTCTATAATTTGTCTTGTTTTGCTGTTTTGTTGTGCTTGGTTTCTTGTTGTTGTTGACTTTTTAAAGGGTAGGGGAGGTTGTGGGGAGGAAATGGGAGAGGGGGTGGGTTTGTTTTGTTTTGTTTTGTTTTGTTGTTGTTTTTTGTTGTTGTTGTTTGTTTGTTTTTTGGGTGTTTTTTT
>NW_004797410.1:575000-577463 GCF_000002075.1 Aplysia californica | reverse complement strand
TCTATCTATCTATCTATCTATCTATCTATCTATCTATCTATCTATCTATCTATCTCTCTGTCTGCCATCAAGCAAGTCTGTACGTCTGTTGCGTCTAAATGTGTGTGAATAAAAAAGAGGACCCATTTAGAGGGCAATAATTCGTCAACTTCAACAACAATTTCTACAAAACTTCAAACAAATGAGATACCACAAAAGGGACATCAAATTTGTGAGTATGAAAATAAGCAATCTACAGGTGGGAAGAACATTATAACGTTTTAAAAGTTTCAACCAAACACTGAGTAAAACGCAAACCTTTATTGTTTAGTTAAAACAATTCAGCTACAAGGGCGGGATCGACCCGTTCTGGTTTCAGAATGAGGAACGTAAAAACAAAACCTTCACATCAGACTCATCTTGCTAAGAAAGTTTTAATGAAGTTTGGGAAGAGAATGAATTATCAGACGGTCGAGGAGGCCTGATCCCAACAGGGTGGCCATACCCTACACATCAAGAGTGACCCTTGCATGGTAACAAGAAAAAATTTGGAGCAACGCCTCGAAAGCCGATTGCTTACAAATGAGTGGTCACCATATTCCCCAAATTTTAACCTCCTCATTTTTTTCCCGTAGGTGGTGCTTTTTTGTGCTATTTTTAACAGTCTACAGAAATAACCCTATAAGAACCGAACAGTTGGAGCTGAATGTTGAACGTGATGTCAAAGGAATCGACACAGAAACACGACACAAAGTTATTCAAAATTTCCAGCGGTATTTTATCATTCGAACTTGTCTTAGAGAAATTGTTAACACATGGAACGTACTATTTAAATAGCTCACCACGCTTTCCCGGGTCTATTTAGAAATGTGCGTTTTATATGTCTGTATTCTTCAATGTTTAAATACATTATGTTTGAATTCCTAAAAAGTTGTAAATTATGTTGCGTTTCAGTCAAATTTGATCGAAACTTTAAAAAGAAAGAAACTTAATACCTCTCGAATACGTGGATTGTTGTTCTTTATATCAACACCATTTTGATTGATTTTTTTTTTGTTTCAAGTTTTGTCGAAATTTGTCAACAGATGACTGACTTATTGTCCTTTACATTAATCCTCCTTTTTTAAGACATCCACTTTTAGAAGGAAAAAAAAAGAAAAAAGATGGAGCGAAAGAGTAAATTGAAAGTATTTAATTTTTAGAATGTGATTTCTTATGAAAATTATGAAACAATAAAGAAAGGAAAAATTAAACATGGAGGTAAGAAATACTTTAAAGTCTGTAAAACAGCACCATGCACTGCATGTTAGCTTCTGTAGTTTAGCGGTTAGGTTACCGGACTCGTGATCGTTAGTTAGCGGATTCGAGAGCTCGTGGTTCAACCCGACCCGCTGTTGTGTTCTTGGGAAAATGCTTTTTACGCGAATTTTCATCTCTTCATTCAGGTGTGAATGGGTACTCAACCACAGGCAGCAAAAACTCTTGTAAGCATGTTAGTGTTTTAGCTCTTGTAATATGGCAACTTGCATTGTATGCATCCCAGAAGACCGATTGTGCTATTGAGTGATCTAGAGTCTACTTGCGTAATGATGGTTGTAAAGTGCACAGATCATACTGTATAGCACGGATATAATATGCTTCATAAATGCAGTTATTATCAGGCTTTTATTATCATTATACAAACTTGTTCGATCACGTGGCGGGTTAATAATATAAACATCATCGCGACGCGTGCAGAAACTCACTCACACAGCCATCGATTTCGGAACCTGATGAATAGCGGATAAAAAAGTTACCATGAGGTTTCATGCCCGCCGATTGCTTCCCCTGATTAATTTTCGGCCAGCGGTCAATAACACGATAGGGGACATCTCTGTTCTTCCCTTCACTCGCCCCAACGCGCCCGTCCGGGAGGGGGGTAAGAAGCGGAAAGCAAAATTAATCTGATAGGCCAGTGTCTCCAACGAGCATCTTTCAACGCGTGTCGATCAGGCGGAAACAGGCGCTCTTGGAAAAGATTGCCGGGGACGTTTCGTTTCGGGATGTTTTCATTGGGAACATGACTCCGTCTTTTCAGTTTTCCATTTGCAGCGCATTGGCAGGAAAATCTCTTGACATCAAAATTCTGATTCTCACCCTCCTCCTTTTTCCCTCTTTCTCTCCCTCCTCTCTTTCTCGTGACTGGAGTTGGGATAGAGAATTTCTTGTATTTTTCGGAACGGAAAAGGAGTGGAAAGAGAAAAATGTGGGGGCAGCAAGATAAAGGTGTTTGACAACTAAAATTCAAGAAGATATCCGAACAGGTCTACAATTTATGAGACTCCATTGCTATATTATCATTGTTTTATACACCGAGTGATACATATTACAATTTATTCTGCCCCACTTAAAATTCCGAAGTGCCGACCATAGACCATAGCTGTGATTCCTTCAAATATTAGAGAGAGAGAGAGAGAGAGAGAGAGAGAGAGAGAGAGAGAGAGA
>NW_004797410.1:571646-572894 GCF_000002075.1 Aplysia californica | reverse complement strand
CTCACCAGCAGCTTCTCTCGAGATCAAAGAGGCCAAAAAACAACGAAGGAAAGCGGAGAGATTGCTTAGAAAGACAGGCCCCCACGTCCACAAACTAATTTTGGCAACTGAACGAAACAAAGTCAACACCCTCATTGAAATTTTATTGAAAACAACAAGAAACAATTCTATCTTAACAAATTTCAAAATGTAAACTCCTGCAAGGAACTTTTTCGATTATCTGATCAATTATTGGGAAGGGAGAATTGTACACGGTTTCCACCTGAAACTGATAAAGAACTTTGTAGTAATTTTCTGCACTTTTTCAATGATAAAATTGAAAGAATAAGAACTGATTTAGACTCTGATATGTTAGATGTAAATACAAACAGAATTGTTGATGAAAATCTTGCAATTATGAGCAAATCAACATTGAGTGAATTTAAAGTGGTATCAGAAAAAGATGTCTCTAAGTATATGAATTAGTCTCCCATGTGACTTAGACCCAATACCCACTTCATTGTTAATTATGTGCATTGAAGATCTCTCACTATATATTACTCGTTTTATTAATATGTCACTTACCGCTGGAATCGTACCTGATCTTTTCAAACAAGTCATTGTAAAACCTTTACCTAAAAAACAAGGTCTTGATGAAAACCACTTGAGAAATTTTAGGCCAGTTTCCAATCTTAACTTTTTATCAAAAATCCTATAGAAAATAGTTTTGTGTCAAGTTCAACAACATTTAAATGCCAATGACAGGGAAGAACCTTTTCAATCTGCTTATAAAAACCACCTCAGTACGGAAACCGCTCTTTTCAAGGTATCATCAAATGTTTTAAATGAAATCGATAATTTTAAAAAGTCTGTGTTTTGGTTCCACTTGATTTGACGGCGGCGTTCGATACCATCGACCACGAAATTTTACTAGAAAGATTGGAAAATCATTTTTACTATCAGGTACTGTTCTAATGTGGTTTAAATCATATCTAGAAAATAGATTTACGTCAGTGGAAATTGGCAATGATGTTTCAGGTTTGTTACCTCTAAAGCATGGAGTTCTTCAGGGTTCAGTCCTTGGTCCTGTCATCTTTACAATGTGCACACTAAGGCTGTCATCAATAATTTCTTTATATGCCCTTAATTACCAGCTTTGTGCAGATGGTACACAGCTGTATGGATTCATTACAACTGACAATGTACATAATCTCACATATAGAATCGCCAGATGTATCGATGATATTAGAAAATTGATGCTCAAGAACA
>NW_004797410.1:569280-570329 GCF_000002075.1 Aplysia californica | reverse complement strand
AGAGAGAGAGAGAGAGAGAGAGAGAGAGAGAGAGAAAGGGGGGGAGAGAGCATAGATTAATATGGGTTTAACGCCCCTTTCAACACCATAAGCTAATTTAAAAGGCTGGATCTCCGAATATAACGCCCATCTCCGATAGGACCAAGCCTAGTCCATTAAGATCCTTGAAAAATTCCCAGACAACTCAAATTCTAGAACGCATCATTGGGGATTTGAACCCACACCACAGCCCAGCGTGATGTTAATTGAGGAGCGAAAGAAAGGGCGAGAGAGAGAGGGGGGGGGAGTCAGAAACAGAGAGAGAGAGAGGGGGGTTGGGGAAGAGAGAGTGAGAGTGAGAGTGTGTGTGTGTGTGTGTGAGAGAGAGAGAGAGAGAGAGAGAGAGAGAGAGAGAGAGAGAGAGAGAGAGAGAGAGGATATCGAATTAAATTAAAGGACACTAAAGAGGCTGTAGACAAACAGTAGGGTGGTCGCCGGTTCCGAGTAGGATTGTGAACACTTTGAATCGGACCGCGAAAATACAGAGAGTAAAATGAACCTCGAACCTCTGCCGCCGTTAGCAAAAGTTGTGTCCCGGCGCAGTCTGTAACTGACACTCTGGCAGGCAAAGTATGTCAATGGACACTCCATTCAAAGTCAAACAAATGTCTAGGACAAAAGGAAAGGCAAAAGTCAGGCCCCTTGTGGCTTTCAATCAATCAGAGAAGAATGATTTCAGCTGCCAAGGGAAGGAACTCTTAGTGACTGACGAATTCGTGGCCACAGAGTCGAAGCGTTCTATTTGCTATACAGTATTGATGAAAATTATTGCAGATGAGATATTTTATGTTCTGTGGCAGGCAGGTGTTGACTCTGGTACCTGAGCTTACTTGTAGTAAAGTGATGTTTGCGTGAAGGGGAAAATAATATTGTACTAGAACCTTGTAGAACAGTGGGTTGTTTGCTAACATTAAAAGTCTAGGTTGCAAGAAAGGCGTCTTAACATTTGATTTTGATCGAAAGATAGGGAGAGGGAGATAGTGAGCGAGAGAGAAAAAGAGAGAGAGAGA
>NW_004797410.1:558839-568315 GCF_000002075.1 Aplysia californica | reverse complement strand
GGGGGGTAGTTCGTCGAATTTGGTGCAAAAATGACCGAGATATCACCCTTTTGATGGGTCCTCTTTTTTTTAGACACCCTGTACTGTTGCCCTGGCGTTTCCAGAGATGCATTTATCTTTTGAAGACAAGAACACACAAAGCAAACTCAAAAGGGAATAAGAATAATATATAAACTCCGTATATGAATTCAAGAAGGACAATCACAAAAAACCAGAATTAATAATAAAGAAACGAAAGACTAAAAGAAAAAACATAAAAACAAAACAAAACAAAAACACATTCATGACGAAAGGAAAAACAATAACAAGAGCGATTAAAAAGAAAAACAAAAGAAAGAAATAACTACGTCGAGTCTAAAGAACAAAAACAACAACAACAACAACAACAACAACAACAACAACAACAACAACAACAACAACAACACGCACGCCAGTAACAAAAATGCAAAAACAAGAGCATCAAACAATACGAACTCGATCAAACAAAGATCTAAACTGCATTTTTAAGAAGACGGATAGAACGTTGTGTTAAAAAGTGACTTTTGTAATCAGGAAAGCTATCCAGTGAGCACACGCGTGCATGATGTTACATTGCCTTAGTTCGATCAAAGTACAAATCATAAAGGTAAATTATCAAAGGTGAGCCGTCAGTTCAGACAGGAGAGGGAAGCTTCACTTCTCATCTCACAGGAAACAGGAAGAACCGAGCCTATTCCAGTCACCAAACTCCAAGGTGGACCAAGGTGTGGGATACGGCATCTAAATTTACTGCCACAAAATTACCCCAGAAATATCAAAAGCAAACATAGCTACGTGTGTCTAGAATCAATAGCTGGTAATCAGAGGTCAGACAAAAACATTTCTTGTGTGTAAACAAACGGACACGCGGGAGAGAGACGCCGTGGATGGGAAGACAGGGGATTCATTAGTCAGCCCCTTGCACAAAGTTTCCCACAGAGCTGGTCCTGGGTCCACAATATCACCACTGGATAGCTGAGTAAACAGCTTCCTGGAACACCGGTGCAACTGAAAACAGAAAGCAATAATACACTATCTAACGAAGTCGTGGGATGAATCGTATTTTGTTATTAGTAGCAGGAGAGCTGCCTTTTGAACCTGTACTGTTCACGTGGCTCTTTATCGCTCGGGAGAAGAAGTAAAGCTTGGGAGTTATAGGTGAGCAAACTATGCCGGGGGGCACAAGATAACAGCGACACCGAACCAACAGATGCCGAAAAGAAACAAATTTCCGAAACCGAAAGCCGTCTCAATACACGACTTTATCATTATATATAGGACGACACTAGCCAAAACAGAAATGACATTTGAATCGAACCCAGGCCAATCGCTGCAAAGAATTGTGATTCGTCTCATCTGTGTCGTTTTGAGCACGTTTTGTTTTCCAGCCTGCTAGGCAGTAGGCCTACAATATACAAAAGCTTTGTGGCTAACAGTAAAATACTCGTAGGTAACAAAAGTGGCCAAAGTATCAAAGGAAAAATTGGGGATGGAGTAAATTGGCGGGGTTTATTTTTTATTGTTGTTTGAGGGGGACAGTTTTGTTTTGTTTTTATTTTTGTTGTAAATTGTTCATGCCTTTCAATTAATTCCTACTTGAGATAATTACCTATTTGTAGTATCTGAAAGCATTGGCCTTTTCAACACAGATGACACAATGTCAGTACTGATCAAATCGATGAAATTTGAAGAACTGTCAGAGGCGAAGCGTCTATATAATCAAATAATCAGTGCTTCCCTTCCTATTTTTGAAACATTGTCGCAGTCAAATTCACCCATAAACGTAAACTTCATAAATTAAATGTAAAAAGACGTTCATAATCAACAATGAACAGTATGCCTAACATTCTAAACAGTTTCATTGCCACAGAAACAGCCTGTTCATCCCTCTTGGGCCATTCCATAAGCAGTCACAAGCTTTGATTAAGTAAACTTAAAGTGAGACTGGAAGAGTCTACCAACATAATTGAAGGGAACATGTGCATGGCAGTCAAAACTGTTTCATTGCCACATAAACCCTGTTCAACCCTTTCGGGCCACAGTTATAATCAGTCTCAAGCACTGATTGGGTAAGCTAACTATTACACTGGTCGAGTCTACCTCACAGATGTGAGGGGAACTAACTCCTAATAATCTCTCGACTGCTTCGAGTGCTTGTTTTTTTCCCTCAACTTTTTACTGCTCTATAATCAGATCGTGACCTCGATTATGACACAGGCTCGTGGCCGCGAAAGGCTAGACAAAAAACAGCCAAATGTGAAATTTTAAAAATGATAATTGTCATGTTCTACCAAAGAGTTAGAGACTCCCTAGTAGATCTATAACATATAGATCTAGTACTGACATCTCTGCTTCTTTGCTTTGTGTTTGTGTATTCACATCTAAAGTTAAATTTAATTTTAATTGGAATTGATATTTAATGAGATACTTTCCCGATTATTTTGGTGGTTGAACATACAATAATGAATTCCGGATTTGTTTTCATTCACAACTCAGAGTCGCCGCCTCGAGCAAGGTTCTTGTGTGATATCCTCAGGCCATATCTGGTCCAGTTTCACTTTGATTACCCTGTCAAACAAGTCAGCCTTCGCCCCTGAGAACTGTTTTGACTTTGGAATAAACTAATAAGTCACAATTTCACAACTTTAAAAACACAATTTAACCGGCATCTTTCCGACTTTTGGATTTATTTTGTTTGTTTGTTAACTTTTTTTTTTTTACAATACAACTCAATAAGAAAACCCCTTCGAATTCGAACCCCAATTACTAGTTCAGAAATTACTAAACCCTTGGATATGAAATGACAAATTTTAGCAATTTTATCGTGATGACAACGACGACCACCCTTTGATGCGCCAGTTCTTGCAAAATGTTAGCAAGATCTGTCTCATGCTTAGTGAGTTTTTGTTGGTACAATATCAAATTACACGTGGGCAGAAAATGTGATTTTAATCTAAGAAAACCACCCACAAAGTTCCAATTATAATTTTTATTATGCGCTTAGTTATATCGGCAAACTTTCAGCACAAAAACTTGCTGAATCCTACCAACTTTCCGGGATTTTTAAAATAATCTTCTCAACAACATGTTTGATTGCGTATTTTATTGTTCTATTTTGACCGAGTTAAATAACTAAGCTAATGTAATTTTCCATACTTGCATGTGAACTGATCGAGTGCGAGCGCTTCAGGTAATGCCATCTGCAAGCTAAGATTTCTATTTAAAAGTTACGCAATCATGCCTTTTTCCGTTTGGACTACTATGCAATATTATAAACACTAGCTTTTTGTTGTCGTTTATCTTTTTAAAAATTGTTTTACTTTTCTTATTAGTTATTTAATATATATCTATATTTGTATCATTTTTGTTGGGGTTTTTTGTTGATGGGTTTTTATTTTCGTGTATTTATTTATGGGTTTTTATTTTCGTGTATTTATTTATTTTGTTTTATATTTTTATTTATCTTTTTATTTTTTTAAATTCACTTTTTTATTTTCTTCTTTTTTCAATTTTACGAATTAAAAAAATTGTTAGTGAGACAGAGAGACAGAGAGAGAAAGAGAGAGAGCGAGAGAGAGAGAGAGAGAGAGAGAGAGAGAGAGAGAGAGAGAGAGAGAGAGAGAGAGAGAGAGAGAGAGACAGAGAGAGAGACAGAGAGAGACAGAGAGACAGACAGATGGTGGTAGGATTTGATTTGTATTATGTTTAACCGAATTCTCTTAACTGCCGCGACATGCAAGGATAAAACCAATTTCGGATGAAGCTTAGTTAGGATTGGAGCTTCGGGTCACTGCTAGGATTGGGGTTAAAATGTATAGGTCAGTCATTCAGGGTAAGGGCTTAAGGTTGAAAAAAGTTAAGGTACAGAGGTGAGAGGCTATAGGTAGGATAGGATAAAGGTTAGGGCATCGGGGTTAAAGGTTAGAGTCATGGTTGGGGTTAGCATTAAGATTGGGTTTAGGGTCGGGGATTGGAGATTTGAAACAGTTAACAAATTGAGCTATGGTTTAGGGACTTAAATGTTTGGACTTGAAGGTTTTGATTATGGATAACAGTTTAGGATCAGAATGTAGAGTTGAGCAAGTATAAATGGATCTTCATATACCAACCATAAACCAGCGGCTTCAACATAGAGTGACTGACAAAAGAACTGTAATAAATACATAAATAGATAAATATGTTTGAAACAGGAAAATACTGCATTTTTAAAGAACGAATAGATAAATAGATGAACATAGGTGCTCTACCTCTTCACGGGTTACCTATGTTTCTGTTCTACTTGATGGATCACCCTTGGATCAGTCAAACTTTTATTTCACTTGGTGGTTTACTAGTCTACTTCCTAACCCTAGGCTCTCGGACTCCTCCTAACAGAAGGTCGTGGGTTCAAATCCCGTCAGAGTCCCGAAGTTCTGTTATTGGGAAAGACATTTCACACGAATTCGTTTACTCCAGGCAGGTGGGAGTGAATACCCTAGTTATAAATGGCGAAAGATGCTGTCAGTTTATTAGTGTTTTGGCGCTTTATCGGTTACTTTTACTCCAACCTTCCTGGAAGACCAAATTATTTCTGAATCGTGTTTTAAGGTCTGCTGGAGTATAAATACAAAATGTTATTAGAAGCGCAGAGAGCATGCTAAAAAGCGTGGATATGCAGAACACGAATGCAATTTTCAAGTGCAATCTTTGGAACCCTAACCCTAATTCTAATCTGAGGAGGGGTCTGGGTTGTTGAATTTATTAGACCGGAAAGTGAAACAATTTTCAGACTGATCATGTGGTAGGAGTAGAAAAGAAACATCGTGTTGTTAGGCCGTCAAGTGGACTTATATCAAATATGTGAGGCATCGTGGTGGGATCAGGCTCTCGTCAATTTTTGGGCATGTAGAGTTATTGGTGTCATCTTAAAGCTTGTTCACTTGTATTTATTGGGATGGAAAAAATATCCATTTATCTGGAATACAAGTCAAGATATTTGCGAATGAAGGAGGTGGGGGTCTCCTGTTTTCAGAGGTAAAAGTAATGAGAAAATAGCCGCTAAAGATTAGTTATTTCCTTAGCTTAAGAGTCCGTGGTAACTGAACATTTACCTTTTGTGTGCCTTTAACCAACGTTTTTCAGAAATATCCACTCTGAAATGAATTCTTTAATGGGCTTGAAAGGTGTTGAACCAAAAAACAAAAATTTGATAAAAATTCATAAACTTGCGGGAAAATGCCAGTTTATTCACTTTGATTATTTTGACGAGACCCTCATTCCACCACGCTGCCTCACATATTCTGTATGATAGAGATAAATAAAAGTGCATCCACCTAGCAGAAATTAGTGTAAAGAGCAGTGCGGAAGGCAGACAACGGACATAAAGTAAAGCACCAATAGGAAACAATGAACAACAACCTACTAGAGCTACCTGTTCCAGCCCGTGTTCAAAGCGATTTGACCGCTCAGCAAACAAGGACCTCAAGATGCTTTATTGTTATCTCTCATTCCCGTAGGCACACTACTTGTCCTTCCCATCTTGGCTTATAAGAGATTCTTACTCGTCCCGAAATGTCTTGCTTTCTTCGCGATTGTGTTTCTTTCTTTCTTTCTCTCTCTCTCTCTCTCTCTCTCTCTCTCTCTTTCTCTCTCTCTCTCTCTCTCTCTCTCTCTCTCTCTCTCTCTCTCTCTCTCTCTCTCTCTCTCTCCCTCTCTTTGTGTGTCTCTCTCTCTGTCTCTCTCTCTCTTTCTCTCTCTCTTTCTTTCTTTCTCTTTCTTTCTCTCTATCTCTATCTTTTTCTCCAATCTCTCTCCCTCTGTGTGTATTTGTGTGTATTTGTGTGTATCTGTGTGTGTGTGTGTGTGTGTGTGTGTGTGTGTGTGTGTGTGTGTGTGTGTGTGTGTGTGTGTGTGTGTGTGTGTGTGTGTGTGTGTGGCGCGCGTCCATGCGTCCCTTTATCCATTCTCTGTCTTCCAGGAGTAAAGAATGAAAAGACACCAAAACCTGCCCTCGAAACAATGGACAAAGGTTTTAGGTGTTTTAGTTTTAAAGAGGCTAGGAGGCCGCTGGATTCAGCTTTCGGCAGAAAGTGCAACAGACGTCTACCCAATAAAACCGAGAATGTCAATCTACCGAGAAGCGATTCGGCCTTGTATCGGTTACCTCGAGAGCGCTGGGTTTTGTGCAAATGAACGGATTTTTCCCGCCTTTGTCGCCCGCTCAGCTTCGGTCCGGGGTTTTAACGGCAGATTCATGCGCGATGTATTCGTGGTCGAGCGCTTAAATTAGCACCCTTCAGACGTTTAAAGAGTGTTAAGCGGAGTAAATATAGTCCTCCCCCCTCTCCTCGTGACAAAGGCGCTCTTTATCAAAGGCGTGAGCAATAATCTTCGAGGAAAAAGCGCGGAGGGATTCTAAGAGGCAAGTGTGAAGCAGGCTTCTCCATATTCCGCGGAAGAGCATCGTAAAACCCGGAGGTGACGTTCCTAAAGAAGCAGGGGAATCGCTGGTGTGCTGGGTCTCCTCACCCCCTTTTGCAATTGTTGCATTTATTCCAACCTACGGAATTACATCGAGAGAGACGACACATGAGGGGAGTAACGCACGAACAGGCGGGGTGCTACTCAAACGCCCCATCTCTCCAGCGATTGCACGAGGTCTTCTTTCTCTCTCTCTAGCATATGTTAGAATTCGATACCAAGTCTTTCAGCCTTATTCAAGTAAATAGTACATAGATAGAATATTAAAATTTGACTTGTATGTATCTGTGTATGCACGGGTGTGTGACATGTATAGGTGTTATTGTGTACTGTACAGGTGTGTTTATATGGCGTTATTGCATTGCAAATACTACATTCGTCGACAGGACAGAAAGAGTTATTCACTTCAAAATATATGAACTTTACTCACTTTCTCATCCAAGAAACAATATTAGTGTTGTTGGATCCCATATCTCCTGACCAAGGCCCGGACTGTCTTTTTATTTCTTTTCTTTTAAATCTATTGTTTTACCACTCAAATGTTTCTTCTTCTTTACACCGATTCCGCTGTGGCTACATATACAACAGAGGAAAAAAAGAAAAAGAAAAAAAAAAGAATCCACACAAAACATGTTATGAATGAAACTAAACTTTTTGCTCACTGCTTCAGTGCATACTGTCTTGATATTTGACGCGTTAAGCGATGTCGTTTAGCGGTCATAATGACAATCAAACAGCCCTACGCATTTTTATTAGCTAAATTTGACTTTTAGTTGAGATTTTAAAAAAAACCAAATACATGTAATATAATATTTACCTGTAGGCTTACATGAAATTTGAAGAGTGACATGATGGGAAATGAGAATGCAGTGGTCATTCCATAGAAAATTTTATTTCCCCCCTTTGGCAGTAAAGATGTAGAGCTGTGCCCACCTACTTAGACAACAGGAAAATTTAAAAAGAAATCTGGGACTTTCCTCGCCAACCAGCCAGCAGGACAAAGCGGTCTAGCACAGTGTGGTGAAGTGGCACGTTTTCAGGTTGAAACAATAGCGCGGCGCTGTTTGCTCATGCGCAAAGTCAGGGTTTGCAAACACTAATATTTGATTGGTTCCCGGAGCACGTGGCCAAAAAGGCAAGTGGCGAGGAAAGTGGCAGCCGTTCGCTACCGTTGGGGCGTTTAATTTCTTGACAGACAGAGGCCAAACCGGCACAAGCACGTACACCAGTTTTCTGAGGACCGAGAGAAGCTCTGCGAGGCACAGTAAAGATGATATTTGTTTTTCAATTTCATGAAGCAGACTGCAGGTGACAACTCATGTCCGAGGTGTTAACGGTTGGCCTCCACGGAGAATCAGTTTACTCGGCAAATTCAGAACGCCAAACTGGCATGCTGTTGGAGCTGAGACTAGGCCACCGCGGGCTGGTCCTGGCAGATAGAAGGACAACCGGCCGCCACTTTTGTTGTCTGAAGTTGTGGAAAACAAATAAACAGACACAAGGTTTTTTTTTCAAGGAGTGGTTGGAAAAGGGGAACAAAATGTGGACAGAAATAAACGTTTCAGCTTTTAACAATCTTGCCTTGTAAGCAACTTAAAAGTGGTCTGCTAAATTCTAATTGTCCAAAATGGACTTTTAAAACAAGACCTTCATAAAGAAATAGGACGTTTTCATGACTACTTATTGTTGGTTTTAAAAGACTTCACAGTTACGCTAAAACTTTCCGACTTTGCTGGGGGGGGGGGGGGGGGTTAATTTAGACTTTGGGCTGCTCTCAGGGGAAAAACTACAAATTCCAGAAAGAAGGGGCTTGTACGTCAATCTAAAGAAAATTAGAATGAAATTAACAACATGTCTGCAAATGTTTTTCACCTTTATCATCATCGGCATTTATGTTGCTTTACTGTTTTCCCTGTTTCCTCGAAACAATGGACAAAGGTTTTAGGTGTTTTAGTTTTAAAGAGGCTAGGAGGCCGCTGGATTCAGCTTTCGGCAGAAAGTGCAACAGACGTCTACCCAATAAAACCGAGAATGTCAATCTACCGAGAAGCGATTCGGCCTTGTATCGGTTACCTCGAGAGCGCTGGGTTTTGTGCAAATGAACGGATTTTTCCCGCCTTTGTCGCCCGCTCAGCTTCGGTCCGGGGTTTTAACGGCAGATTCATGCGCGATGTATTCGTGGTCGAGCGCTTAAATTAGCACCCTTCAGACGTTTAAAGAGTGTTAAGCGGAGTAAATATAGTCCTCCCCCCTCTCCTCGTGACAAAGGCGCTCTTTATCAAAGGCGTGAGCAATAATCTTCGAGGAAAAAGCGCGGAGGGATTCTAAGAGGCAAGTGTGAAGCAGGCTTCTCCATATTCCGCGGAAGAGCATCGTAAAACCCGGAGGTGACGTTCCTAAAGAAGCAGGGGAATCGCTGGTGTGCTGTGTCTCCTCACCCCCTTTTGCAATTGTTGCATTTATTCCAACCTACGGAATTACATCGAGAGAGACGACACATGAGGGGAGTAACGCACGAACAGGCGGGGTGCTACTCAAACGCCCCATCTCTTCAGCGATTGCACGAGGTCTTCTTTCTCTCTCTCTAGCATATGTTAGAATTCGATACCAAGTCTTTCAGCCTTATTCAAGTAAATAGTAGGCCTACATAGATAGAATATTAAAATTTGACTTGTATGTATCTGTGTATGCACGGGTGTGTGACATGTATAGGTGTTATTGTGTACTGTACAGGTGTGTTTATATGGCGTTATTGCATTGCAAATACTACATTCGTCGATAGGACAGAAAGAGTTAGTCACTTCAAAATATATGAACTTTACTCACTTTCTCATCCAAGAAACAATATTAGTGTTGTTGGATCCCATATCTCCTGACCAAGGCCCGGACTGTCTTTTTATTTCTTTTCTTTTAAATCTATTGTTTTACCACTCAAATGTTTCTTCTTCTTTACACCGATTCCGCTGTGGCTACATATACAACGGGGGAAAAAAAGAAAA
>NW_004797410.1:544732-558739 GCF_000002075.1 Aplysia californica | reverse complement strand
AATTAGAATGAAATGAACAACATGTCTGCAAATGTTTTTCACCTTTATCATCATCGGCATTTATGTTGCTTTACTGTTTTCCCTGTTTTTGTTGGTTTTGTTGGTTATAGGGTTATGTTTTGTTTGTTTCTTGTTTATTTCTTTGCGCGATAGTCTTTTCATTTGTTTGTTTGTGTTTTGAGGGTTGTTTGATTTGCCTTTTGTGTTGCGCTGAGACAAATGGGAGGGTCAGAGCAGGTGGGATGCTGTATGCCATGCCAGGTCAGGGTCCCTTCAACTCCGCAGTCCAAGTTTCCCAAGGTCGGCTTCTCGTTTTAAAATATGCTGGCATCCTTGTGTTGCATGCAAGGCGGGCTGGGCAGCCTGTTGGATTCGTGTGAAGTGCCCGAATTATCTCTGGACTGTTGAATGTGTTCCTGGCTGGTCGTTTTCCCCCCAACATTTCTTTTATGATCACGGCGTTATGTGTTGAGACTGGCTGGGTCGTGTTGGAAGTTTTCATTGTTTTCCCACCACTCCCTGCACCAAGGTCTCATTTGCTCCCGTACAGTTGTTTTTTCCTAGACTTTATTTTAAGGCAGTGCCGGCTGTTTCTTTTTTTTTTCTTGTCTGAGCGAAGCGAAGTATGACAGGCAATACTTTCTAATTTATCGCAGTGGGAGATTTGTCTCGCTGGGACATGTATGAAACAACATTGTGAACAATAGAAAGAAGAGATGAAAAGAAAAAAGGGGGGGGGGGGGTACTCTAATGTCATAAAGCTGTTTTTCGTACAAATGAGTTTGTGTGTATGGGGGGGGGGGGCAAAAGAAAAATATCGCACAGTAGGGGGGAGGGGGATCATATACGGTCTCAAAATTGTTTCCATTCTTTTATCAGTTTTGTCTTATCAAGCTACAAAAGAATTCCTTAAAATATCCGGATCTAAATCAGTTTCAAGAAGATCCATCTGGCTTTACTTTAGGATTATAACGTATCCAAAACTGGTATCTACTTTCAATGTGGTACGCTGTTTGGTTGCACGCTGCCAAAGAGTCCAACATTACATTGTAGCGTAGTAGTAAATGAAACGTTTTACCTCTGAAGTTTCTCGGTTTGTTCCGAGACAGTCTAAACATGTTGCCTTTATTTATTGGCAGAGCTGTGCACAGCGGGGATCAAACCTTCTCTTTACACTAGCAGGACAACCGGATACACGGTGCGAATATGTTTGTTTCTGTACCCGTCATGCGTTTTTCTCCAAACCTCATCCAATGCCAGCGGAAACAGCCAAATTTCAGAATGGAGATCCGGATGAAACGATCCATCACCAGGGATATACGGAAGTGACGTGGAGAGACGGAGTTCACAGGATAGGTGTGGAAATAAGAAACGAAGCGAAGGGGGATAATCCGGCCTCTATGCCTAGAGTGATGAGTTCGAAACCTGAGCTGGATGGCCTTGTCGGGTTGAATTTTGGTAGAGAGATTGATAGTGTAGGTGGAAGAGAGACAGGGGCAAAACGATTATTCGTTTGGGGGTAGAGGTAGTGGAGGGGTGAATAAAGACATGAGGGGATAGATAGATAGATAGATAGATAGATAGATAGATAGATAGATAGATAGATAGATAGAGGGGGAAGTGAGAGAGAAAATGAAATGGATCGATTGAGAGAAAAGAATAGAACAACCAAAGAGACAGGAGACTCACACTAGCTCGAAATAGTACGACAGCGTAAAGTAAATCTAAGAACAAAAAGCAAACGAGAGTAAGCTGGAGATACAGACTTATGCTTAGAACAAAATAACAGAGAAGAGAGGTAACCAAACAGACACCCATTGGAGAAAGCACATATTTTTAGAAAAATGTCAGTGTTCTTTTATGAACTACAAGGTGATAAAGAGAGAAGAAGATATGTGTTGAATGACAGCAAAGAAACAAAGTTCATATCTATGACGCATATTTTTTTTTTCAAAACATGCAGAACTGAATACAGTATGCGCACAAGAGGGGAAGAGGAGAAGGCGGGAATTGGAGAAATGTACTTTGGTGCTGTCAAGGTAAAGAAGAATAAAGAGGTGTAGGAAAATGAATGAAATGCATAATATACTAGTATGAATAAACACACACACACACACACACACACACACACACACACACACACACACACACATATATATATATATATACACACACACACACACACATACACACACACACACACACAATCACACACACACAATCACACACACACACACATGTGCGCGCGCACTGATACAGACAGAAATGGGTTAATCTGTAAATGATACACTCACCAAATCCAAATATCTTGTTTATGCCATAACACACGGGAATAATATTCTTATTAAAGAAATTCCTCTTTTTAATTAATCCTTTTCTGAGATTTCACACTCACTCTTCTAGAGTTGACACTACAGGACTTGTGTATGTGGTGAAGTGACGTGGTCGGTCCTTCGCCTTACAAGCACAAGATGTGGGTTGGATTTTCTGGTGGGAGTAGCTCTATCTTTCGACTGGCATGAAAAGCAGGAGAAGACAACCGCCCCCTTAACAATCTTAGTTACGCTAAAACTTTACAAATTATAATATTTTTTTAACAATCGTTGGAATAATAGAAGAACATAATTTTGTTTGCTTTGTTGGAGATGGAAAAGAGGCATGACAAATATTTGATTTTTTTAAAAATAGGAAAACAATTAACTGAATGCGGCAGCGTTTGCTATACTTTTTGGTCTGTGTGATAGGATGTATAAAGTACAGAACTATATTTTATTTGTTTATTGTAAATGTTTCACAACCACACACTGCCCAAATACTCGTAGATCCATTATATATATTTGGCAACTTGGAAACACATGTGTCTCTTTCCCATAAAACCACGACATCTACAGAGTTGGAAGTTGGCTCGTACCTGCAAAAAAATAGGTCCCCATGACGGAGCCCAATTTTTTATTTATTCATTTCATGAATTTAGACAAATATATTTGACTAAAAGTTCCCGCCCTTCTTTGGCCTTTGTGATTATTTCACTGAGAAACGAAAATCTGCGTAGCTATCTTTCACAACGAGGCGCATTTTGTGTTGAGAGCGTAGATCTAGACCTTTTATTTTTTTGCATCTCTCAAGATTTAAAACTCCATTCCAGTAGAGTGTAAATATAGTAGGCCAATGCCTTTCATTTGATGTTAATGCACCGATCATTCCTTTTATCAAAAGGGGGCCCAGCTAGTACACAAATGTTCCACAACCACACACCGCCCAAGTAGAAAGAGCAACTTTAGAACGAGTTCCATTTCGACATCGATTGACGGGGTCAAAGAGAGCAGTGTTGAATACATTTCACTAGAAAGACAGATACACTCGATAAAAGGACATACCTTTTCTCTTTTAAAAAAAGAATTTACGACGTTGTTTGTTAGGACATAAGCTATAAACTATAAAACTATGACATAATAGACGTCAGTGTAACGATGTATGCGTGAGATAATGATATGCATGAGTGCACGCATAGGACAGACAGCATCCGATTAGAAGCCAACGACCATGACTCCTTGAAGGAAACATGTAAACAAAAACAAGAACTGGGCAATAAACCGGTCCCACAGTTTAAATGTTCCACCTGTTTCTCACGCCCTCCCACTCGCCCTTGTCTATTAGGCCTTCAGCTAAGATTAGCCCATGGCTTTTTTAAAGGGTTCTCACTTTTGTCCTCCTTCACAGAATTAGGACAAAGACAAAAGACGCAAAGGGTTTTTCGATGTGACTACAGGCGTTGTATTGAGCAGCACAATAGTAAAAAAAGAAAGGCGTAGTCCATTAGAGAGGACAACACTATTAAGGTCCACATTTGTTCGATTTTAAAGAATTTAAAAGCAAACCGTGCCCAATTTGAAGTACCTGACAAGCCTCAATTCAATTTAGCTACGCCCGACATTTAAAAAAAATTAAAAAATCCCAAGACAGCTTGTTTCTCAGAGTCAGGTGGGAAAGATGTCTCATTATTTGCAGGATACTGTATTATCAAAGTTCAAAGTCGTATTCATATTCAACTTGTAAGTTTATTTAAAGAGGCTGATCCTCGTCATTCATGGCACAAATCCGACAGAACTGAGCCAAGCAGGCGAAGAGCCTAAGAAACTTCCAAAGCATTCAAAGTTCGAGACACCCGCACTGGAGATTTGAAAACGAGCGTTAACCGCATCGTAGTCGGGTGTGATACGAATTTTGCTAATGGTACGAACGTTTAAAACATGCTGTTCTATATTTTATAGAGATTAAATCAGAATAACAATTTAGTGTGCGTGGAAGTTGACGTCGATCATTTATTTATCATTGATGATGATGATGATGATGATGATGATGATGATGATGATGATGATGATGATGATGATGATGATGATGATGATGATGAGGTTGATGATGATAATTATGATGATGAAGATGATGATGATGATGATGATGATGATGATGATGATGATGATGAAGCATTAGTAATAATTATAATAATGATTGCCATTATCTCTCGTATGATAATTACTCTTACCATTATTATCATAATTATAGTAAATATCAATTATACTACAGGGAATCAATGGCATTTGAAATGTTATTATTATTTTTTAAATGACTGTTTAGTAAACGAAAACTTCTTTTGTGACTCTTCATATTCTTTGTTAGGATTATTATTATTACTATTATTGTTATTATTATTATTATTATTATTATTATTATTATTATTATTATTATTATTATTATTATTATTATTATTATTATTATTATTATTATTATTATTATTATTATTATCATTATTATTATAATAATCATCATCATCATTACTATTATTATCATTATTATTATTATTATTATTATTATTATTATTATTATTATTATTATTATTATTATTATTATTATTATTATTATTATTATCATCATCATCATCATCATCATCATTATTATTACCATGTTGCAATGATGAAGAATGTTACGAGACGCTCCCTAACAGTATTTTCATTGCATCTGAGCTTAATTAATGTTGGCCATTTTTATTTCTATTTTTTCGATTTGATATACATGTAGCTGTTTCTGCTTGCCTGTCTAATTGTTCACCCGATCCGATTATGCAGATCTGATCCGTTGGATGAATGTTGACACCACTTAGCAAAATTTGCTTCCATGGAAATTTTTTTAAACTACCAGCAAAGCTCTGTCAAGTAAAGTATTTTAAGTTTATGGATTCCACTCATGTTGCGATGTAGTACAATCGTAGTTAAATGTATAGTATTTTTTTTATAAACTTCACAGCACCGTAATCATTTCAGATATATTATGTGTGTGTGTATGTTTGTGTATTTTTGTATGCGTGTGCGTGTGTGTGTGCGTGCGTGCATGTGTGTGTGTGTGTGTGTGTGTGTGTGTGTGTGTGTGTGTGTGTGTGTGTGTAATATTTTTTGCAGAAGATGATGAACATCTTGTATTAATTTCTTCCACTGGAAGGTAAATAAGGTTTCAATTGTATTTGAGAACCACAGGTATTATGGACTATATTACGTTCTTATTGTGCCATTACGACTGGTGCCATAAAGATTGATTCATTTAAACTGATTTACACCCATCAAAAATAACTAGAGAATACTTGAATTCAATGCATGGATGATTGATAGCTTAAAATTGTTCTAGGGTTGAGTTGTAAATGAAAGCAAGACCACAAAGAACGTCAAGAAATGTTGGTGCTACGACTTAGTGATGTGTGGTATTTATACCTTTTTTTCCAGATTAAAATCGCATAACAAATTCAAATGTCACATTGGAGGACAAAATGACACCTAAGAAATCCAAATATAAAAATCATTTAATAAAATTCCAAATACAAGAAAGGCAAGTTCAAAGGTAAACATTGAAATCTCAAATGCGACACAGAGGAAATTCAACTGCCACATTTTAATCTCAAGTGTAAACATAGTTGAACTGGTTAAAAAAGGAGCTTAAAACGGAAACTCTAAGTGAATAAGTGAATCAAGGTGAGAAGTAAAAGGGATTTTTCGTCACCCAAAAAAAATGATTCATGTAAACTTCGTAGTGTAGTGCAACGAGGAGAAATCACATGGCACGAAATAGTAATTGTTACATGAGGCAGAAAATTAAACTAGTTTGAACTGTAAAGAACGTTTTTAAAAAAAAAAATAGCCAAGAACTAACTTGACGAAATTTAAGATCAAGTTTACATTTATTTACAAATATATTTTGCATTACCAAACACTGTGGCATAAAAGCTTGCATTGCTCCGAAGGTTGTAACTGTCATCTTTACTCTAGTTACGGCTTGGGTTTCTTGTTCTACCAACAGAGCAATTGTTACTTTCCTTTGTTGATGAGTTCGCTGAGTAGAGTGAGCATTGGTCTCTTACTTCAGAAAGCCTCTGTTCCAAAGCGCACTTCCAAAATGAGAAACTGTTTCACAGATGTTCAGAAAAAGTGAGCACGGATGAAGATACTTCGAATCCACTTGGTAATTGGCATCCAAAGCTTGCGCGTGTGGTGTACGTGAGTGTAATCGCATACAAAGCATTGGTGATTCGTTGTGGGGGCTGTTGGAACGGTTTGCGACAAGTTGGAGGAATCGATTGAATCACTGAGCTGTCATTTCCATTTCCTGTAAGTAATGACAGACCAGGCTACCATCGGCACTAACAGAAAATGTAAAAATGTAACAGAAAATTTCCTTCAAACCTGCACAACTCGAACAGCGCATTGACTACAGCGTGTCATCCCCTGGGTTGTCTTGGTCCATAAGTTGATCCCAGCCTCTTCGATGAAGACAAATTTCCATCCCTGAATCTTCTGCATCACTCATGCTAAATATTATTGATGTCTACTTGCTTTAACCCTGTCAGAATTTCTTTCCCTGACTTTGTATCTGCGGGAGCATCCTTGAGTTTCGTCATGGTGATCAATTCACTCTGAAGGATATTCCTTATGGTTGTCGCCAACTCAGTTTGAGCACATGCTGCTCACATGCAGTTTGGGGGATTTTTCTACCATGTGGTATTTGGAAGTCTTATTGTTTGTTTTGTTTTTTAATTCGGAGTTGCTATTCTAATATTTGAGCTTGCAAGACGCAATTGTGAGCAAAAATTTCCTTTTGAATAGTTGAACTTTTTAAGCGGCGTGAAACTTTCTATGTGGTATTTGATCTTGCTTTGTGGCATTTTTATTTTTTATGTGTGCATTTGATCTGGAAAAAATCAACTAGCACAAGACGTATAATCTTAAGAAAAAAACTGGGAAGGGGCTCAGTATCTCCACAAATGTGGCGTTCGCCTGTCAACCTCAAAGGTCAAGAATTCGATCCTCGCCGACGTCGGGTTTGGTGTTTTCTTCATGTTTGTTACACGCCTTGATATTTGGGTAAGCAGGAAAGAGCAACTACTTTCCTCCATCGGATAAGGACAAATAAAATCCTGAGGTCCCGTGTGGAAGTTTTGAATGTCAAAGACCCCTTGGCGGTTCTAAAACCGAGAAGAGTAGGCCCTTCGGGCTGCCGTCTGGTCAAAATTCAAAAGTAGTTCCTTCCCAAAACCGAAGTCACTCTAATCAGAATAAGTATCTCGAGTACTTTTGCAAACGGCATATGGCTGCCTGTCAGGTAACGGATGATTCAACCTTCTGTGCAGATAAAAAGACCCTGTACTTAAAAAAACAAAAACAACTCCTACGTGAGAGGAAGATCTTACAGTCAGTTACCACCCGAGCTTCAGCAGTGGTACGCAGAAGAAGGTAAAGAAGAATGTCGGAGAACACTTTCATCGTGACCAGGTGTAGTAGTAATAATGATTCAATGAATCAGCTGAACTCACGCTTTACCTAAACTTACATCTACAGCACTGTTTTGTTTGATAATTATTAAGATCATTTAGAAGGCGGGCTGCTTTGACTCTGCAAAAGAGTATATCGAGGGATACACCGCCCTTGTTAAAAGACAGAAATATTTGATAACAGTTCTCCCAACATGAAATGGAATTTATGTCTCCTGCTTGCGATAGCCAAGCGCCTAACAACTACACCTTCTCTCTCTCTTTCTCTCTCTCTCTCTCTCTCTCTCTCTCTCTCTCTCTCTCTCTCTCTCTCTCTCTCTCTCTCTCTCTCTCTCTCTCTCTCTCTCCCTCCCTGCCTCTCTCTCACCCTCTCATTCAGCCCAGTGATTTATATGGTAAGCCATATGCACTGCCTAACATTTATCGTACACTGTTTGTAGTAAGACGTAAAACTTTAACAAGAGTAACATTTTACTCCGTTTGGTGACTGCATCAGCAAGAGTAAATTATTACCCCCCCCCCTCCCTCCCAACACACTCGCTTCCAACTACTTCACCAAATGCGCAACATCCACAGTGGGGTCGCAGCTCTGTCTTACATGAACATGAAATAGCAGGCTGTGATTGTCACGATGCGCAAAGACACGGGGTGGGGTGGGAGCGGGCGGAGGGTCAAACCTTACCTCTACCACACCATCAACAAAGCCATAGACCACCACCTGTTCCCTTTCCCACCTCTGTATCTCTGCCACAACATCTCCTCCCAAACGTCCAGCGGTTGAGTTAGTACAACCCATACCCTTAATCCAGGCCAGAGCGGGTGAAGACGTTGTCACAACGGTTGTCTCTCTCGCATAACTCCGGCCAGGTAATCGCTTTGTCAACCATAAACCCCGCGCAGGGCGGTCAGATGTTGAACTTGGTGACAATGCCCAACAACATTCCGAAAAGAGAACCTAAACCACGCTCCAACACAAATCGGCACGGAATGGATTAAGAAGAGACAATGAGTGCGTTCCTAGAGTCAATCCGTGCTTTTGTGCTTTTTCAAGTTTGATCTTTGATTTGTTTTGAGGTTTTTCGAGGCGCTACCGCCGAGAAAACGACTGTGGTCAGTGTTGCCTGAGGTGCACTTTTGTGTGCCCTTTTTGTCGGATGTGAGGGGGGGGGGGACAGGAAAGTTAGTCGTTGTTGTTAGGAGTCTATTTTTAGAACATGTTTTGCTCTTGTTTATCCTCTCAGTCATTCAACTCCGCCTACTCTTCTGCATTCACTTCTCCGGTGCACTTACTCGCCCTCGTGTTTCCATTTCTCATCTACTCTCTCAATCCTATTTTTATCTCAAACTGTTTTGGCTCCTTCCCCTCTCCTCAATTGACCATGGTTTAAAAAAATGTAATTGTAGTCTGTAGATGATTTACGCAAATAACGATACCATTTAGATTATTGAAGAACCAGGCTGCTTCAACCTGGACTGCCAGGACCAAACTGACTAGATTGGGATGCAACGTCCCAGCAAAGAAACGGAGATACTCGATAAAAATCCTCCATTCACGGGAATCGATCTTGTAGCTTCTGCTTGCGACGCTTAAGCGCTTAACAGCTGCACCACAGGCGCTGGAATGGTTGTCAAGCAGCCCATGGAATAAAACATTGATGAAAGACAATCTCATGGGAAGAGATTTTGGAGACAGTAATATCTTCTTATGCAGTTATTCACATTTTACACCACTTTTTTTTAAACTCAAGTATTTTTTGTGGAGTTTTGAAGGCTCTAAGCCCTTCTGGCTCTATCGTATCGTATACAGACGTTAATTTCAAAGGTCCCTTCCCTTAAAGAACCTAACAATGTTGAAAGGGGCGTAAAACCGATGCAATTACTTTCTTTCTTACAGAAAAATATAAATACCATCAACGCACAATGAAAATGTAACATATAAAACCAATATTACCGCCTATTCTTACATTATGTTTTCCTTCCCTGGGATGCAGTCATGCTCGGAACGCGGTCACAAAGAGAGTACATGTAACTATACGTCTTACAGCATAAAGAACTCCCCCTCCCCCCCAAAAAAAACCCCCAAAAAACAAACAAACAAAGAAAACACAGCACACTCCTCAATGTAGACACTAAGTACATGTACAATAGCACACCGCGTCTGCTCTCAACCTGAAATCGTCAGCTCCATTCCCCAATAACTCAAATCATTCTCTTTTATCCGTATTATAAAGACTTCAAGGAACATCTGAAAATACTACATTTGTGTTAGAATGTTTCCTTATTTATCCTAGTTTTCAAAGGAAAAAAAAACGAGTGCCCAAGTCACGGTGCTTTAGTGTTCTCAAGACAAATGCTGAGGCGCTTGTGAAATGCCGTTGAAGAAATGCCTGTTCCAGCGGTGGAGAATGCTTTTACGCCAATTGTGCTGGGCTAGAATGACGATTTATGTGCTTTTAGTTTTGTTGTTGTTGTTTGTTTTGTTGAGTGGGTTTTTTTTTTGGGGGGGGGGTGTTTTGTTTTGTTTTTTCTTGTTGTGTGTGTGGGGGGGGGTGAAAGCTTTACAACGCTTTCAACTTCATAAGGTCATATGAGCGCGCGGGATACATGTTGGTTGTCTCCACGTTACTTAACAGCATGTATTGGTTTTACTTTTCCCATCGGAATGGTTGTTTTGAGAGTTTGTGAGGGGGTGAGAGGTGGGACTGTCGTGGTAATGGTTAGTGTACTCAGGCTCTCAAATAATACCACACATTGTCGTTAATACGGTATTTAGAACCCTAGGTAAAAAAAAAGGGGGTAATTATACATTGGCTACAAGCACTAGTGTGTTTGTAAAACTGTCTGTAATAGTGTGATGCCGTGTATTTTAGTTATTATTAATATTCTTTTTTTATATGATAGTAATAATAATAATAATAATAATAATAATAATAATAATAATAATAATAATAATAATAATAATAATAATAATAATAATAATAATAATAATAATAATTACTGCCTCATACCGTTTTTGCAATATTTGTTTCTTGAACATCTGGCTCTGCTGACGGGCAGATGTAATTGTATCCTTGCAGCTAAAAATTCCGCCTAATGTATCCTCTCAGGGTGAACGTATCATGACATGAATTTGGTTTTAAAAAAAAAAAAATTTCAAAAACCTCGCAAAAAAGCAACAGCATGTTCCCGATAGCAGCTGTTTGTAAGATACTGGGGCAAAAAAACGTGGTTGACACAGGCATTTGTAGAACTGTGATTGAGAGAGCTGAAATAATGCCAAAATAGAACTGGTAAATTGAAGATAAGGCTCAGGGGCACTATATGACAACAAGAAATACCGGCGTCCTTGGAGTAGTGCTCGCCACCGCAAGCAAAATACTTGAGTTCGATTCCCGTGTGGGGATAATTTTTATTTAGTATCTCCGTCTTTCTGTGTGAGATGTTGTATCCCCCTTCAATGTGAGTTGGTCCTGACTGGCAGGGTTGATGCCCGCCTCCTTGATGTTCTAAATTGTGTCGATGTAGCATAAAACCACCTACAATAATTGTTTTAACAGAAAAGATTCCACAGAAAACAAATACCAAACTTAGAAAATATTGGACATCGAAATCCCAAACAAGTAAAGCTTCGATCCAGGGCATTATCACCAAGCTCAAACGTCGAAAGTGTCTAGAAAGCGGGTCAGCGAATTCCCCAACTGGTCAAGATGCAAGATTCAACCCGTCGACGGACTGTCATTCTTTCCCGGATTCTAGATCCATAAAGTATCACGTTACTGGGACCATAGACTCCTCGCTGGGTGTTTTGCGCAGCTGGGAATCTCTTGTGTCGGTGAAAGGGGAGGGGGTCCCCACAGATGTGGCAATCGGAACAGAGGGAGCTTTTTCTTGGTATTTATTCTAAACGTTTTACTCCCCCAAGAACACATATGATAAGAGGACGATTTGACCTTGCCAATCAGAACCAATCCAGGTTGGTGTTGGACACAGCGAAATGCACAACAAACTGCATGGCTCGGTGGGGGGAGGGGGGGCGTTCTTTACCGAAATATAACAAAATAGCTGTGCCTGGTTGCAAATTTGATCTCTGTCAATCAAAAGAACGCATACATTACTTTTTCGATTTGAACAGTATTGTGTTCACGATTTTACAATGCTGTTACAATTTCATAATTGTACAGAATGTGGCATTATTCAGCTTAGAAAAAAACTTAATTTAAAAAAGCTGGAAATAAAGACGCTCATTGTGATTGTCCTTTGCTTTTACCGACATATTTATAGGTCAACAGATATGCAATGACAAGACGGTGACACTCACAGTTTTTAACAGTGCTGCTGTTTCCGTCATGTGAAAGTGAGTAGAGATAATGGTTACTCGATCACGAGGTTTCTCTTTTGTGGGCAGACTATCATAAACTACTGTTGTGATTGTCATGGTTAGCTTTTTACAACGTTAATCCAGTTTGTCTCTTTCCAAATTCTATGCGAAGATCATGTTCTGGGTGCTAAGACATTGAGTAAATGCCAATGTTAAACTTCAACAAAATAAGTACTGTTAGGCTGTTCTTGGGGGTGGGATTTACTGAGGGGTACTAAATTACCGTAAAACATAATAATATCACCGTTATGTTCTTGAATACACTCCTTTAGGTGACAGGTCAGCTCAAATATAAGGGTGGTCATGACGCCGCATAATATGTTGTTTGTTGTAAGAGAAGTCGGTAAGAATTTCTCTTTTCCCCGAGAAAGTTCAGGTCGGCTGGTCATAGCTGTCGTTAACGTTGTCGACCCACTCTGCGCCTTTGGTCGGTCGTTTGCTGGGATTAGGAAGATTCATACTGCGTTAGACACAGAGGCGTTTTGATGGATAGGGCGTCATCGTGGCCGTTTCCGATGAACCGTTTACGACACACGACGCTCTAACAAATAGGCACCATGGGTTACAAACAACTAATTGTTTGGAATTTGTACTGTTGTTTGTTTCTTCTCCTTTAACAGGATGAACAGTACGTGGACTTAGTGCTGGCTTGTGCTAACTCCGTTCTTCCAGGGTTGTTTTTTTGTGTAAATTGTTTTGAAAGTGCCCAATTCCAGCCAAAAAAAACCCTGAAATATTGATTGACAGGTAAAAAAAAAATACAGAAAAACGTTAGCGAAAAGAAAGTGAGACATGTTGACAGGTAATAAAACCTTGTCGTTCACGTATGAGTGCTTGTGTGTACGTGTGTGTATGTATGTGTGTGAGTGTATGCGTGTGGGTGTGTGTGCGTGTGTATGTGTGTGTACGTGTGTGTATGTGTGTGTATTTGTATGTGTGTGTGTGTGTGTATGTGTGTCTGTGTGTGTGTGTGTGTGTGCGTGTGTGGGTGTGCCTGTGAGAGCCCGTTTTCTTGTTTGCATGGGGGAAATCGTTTGCGCACACATAATCTATATTTTAACAACATTTCGTCATACCCGTTTTGAACCCACATAAATTCGGTTACTTATAGCTTATTGGTCACTGCAATCGTCACCCCGAATTCAAAATGGTTTGATGATATGTGGGGAAAACTAACAACTCACAACTTAATGCACCTGTTCTATTAACCAAGCTGGAGCCTATTGTCCTCTGCACACGAGACTTTGTAGCATACTGAATCAATAGCGTAGATTATGTGTGTAACTGTTATTGTGCAAACTTAATTAAGTGAATGATAGATTGTTCCTTTGGCCCCAAAGGCTCCATTTTATAAAAGGTGATATATAATGGCCTTTGGCGTTTTGGCAGACGATCTCACAGCAGTATGCATGATATACTTTTGCCTGGACAGTACACACCGATGAAGATTGGTAAAGAAGTACTCCACTCCCTTCAGATCTTGATTTCCTTGATATGCTTCAAAGGAGAGGTACGGAAAATTCGTTTGGAATTAAGGAAGGTGTGAGATGTGTCTCATAATTTTACAGGTGTGACAGGGATATTTTTCGTAGTAGGGAATACTTTATTTTCATTTTGAGTTTTACAAAAACTGATCATAGTTCCAGAGCAATCAATTTTCGAGCAATTGGTGATTGTTAGAGAAGACACATACAACTAATAGCACATTCACGGACTCATAGTGGTATATGACTAACAAAGAAGAAAAAGAGAGAAAAAGTGTATGTGTGTATGTGTGTATATATATATATATGTGTGTGTGTGTGTGTGTGTGTGTGTG
>NW_004797410.1:540610-542805 GCF_000002075.1 Aplysia californica | reverse complement strand
CCCCTTTTCCCTCGAAAAAAAAACGTTGACCAACTCATCCTTTTTTCCGAAAAAAATTTTTCTTTTGTTTAGATACTTAGGAACAGTTTTTTGGTTCACCTGTGAAATAGGGATTCAGTGATCGACTGTGCGACGTTGACAGCCTATTGGTTAGGCTATCGGACTTGTAACCTGAAAGTCATGAGGTTGAACTGCCTGAGAAACTCGACTTGTGTCCTTGGGAAATGCACTTTACACGATTTTTCCTCATCACGCCGAGCTGTGGATGGGTGTTCGGCAGACAGCGAAAGATCTTGTCAGCGCGCTTGTATCATTTTTTGTAGTTTAGCACCTGTAAACCGACAGCTTGCATTGTATGCTTCAGGGAAGTTGAGATTTTTCAGAATTCTATCAGATTTTCTGAGGTAATCATACTGATTGTAGAGCACATGTAGCTTGCACGAGTTACTAAGACCATTATGTCAGAAACCAATTTTCTATAAATGCCCTTTCAAAATCGTTAGATTATCCGAAGTCGTTATCAAGATATTCACAGAATTTCATTCGAAAAAGCTTGATATGTTGTGAAACTCAAAACTTTTAACAACAAATTTCTCAAACCTAGGTACTGAGCAGAGAGAACTTGTAATTAAGGTTAGCGAAATGTGCCAGACATTTTTGCAACGCTGCTCCGTGGAAGAACTGAAACGAACTGGTAGGCTAACAAAGTTATCGTGATGTCTATCTGGTGAGTAATTAGGCGATTTATTTATACCCATTTCAAAAACTTTCCTCTAATTACACAACAGATAATTATTGAGTACATGAGATCTTTATACTAAATTTATTGATTGGTTTTGTGTAACTTTTTAAACTCCCATTCAGACGCAATAAAGATCATTTTAGGAAGCCGGCTGCTTTAAACATGCAGGACCAATCCAGGATGAACGGAAAACATCGTAACGGCAAGATGGAGACAAACCTCACTTCAGTTCTACCGCCGCTTTTTCTGTGCTTATATATATATGGCTCTTTTCGTCTATGCAGACGGTCAGTTTAGCTTAAGATGGTCTCAAGGTTTTCTTTATGCAACTTCTTTCATGGCTAATTCTTCCTATGTTTGAAGCGCAGATTCTGTCGCAGCGCTTGCATGTCAGTGTCGTAGATCGAAGCTCTGTATTTCATGATGCTTTTCATACGCCCTAGGTTATCATTTATTGCATGGCGCATACTTCTCATTGCCAGTGGAACATGGAGCGGGATGGGTGAATTCAGTGATCGAGGTCATACATCTTTTAAAGTCGGTGTTTTTACGCATCCATCGACACAATTTATATCATTTAGGGTCCAGGCTTCGGCCCTGCCTGTCAAAACCAACAGTGCTAAGAGAGATACAATGTCCCAACCGAAAGACTGAGATTTTGATAACAAGTCTCTCCACATGGGACTTGAACTCTGGTCTTCTGCGTGCAACGGCGATACCCCATACCGCTATAAAACAAGGGTCAGCAATCGTTTCTTAAAAGATTAGAAAAACTCGGGCAAAAACAAAGTATAGCCCACTATTTCGAACTGCTTGACATAGAGAGTACTATCTAAGAGCACTGTGAGTTTGCAGCTTTGTTTTACAGAATCAGTCAACAGCGGGTCATGATAAGCGTGACGCAAGAAAACAGGGAAGGGGGATGGTATACTTTACTGCTACCAAAACTAATATCCCAGCAGGGTTCGAAATCTGTTTTTTAATTTTCTATTTATTCTAGAACAGTAACAATAGAGAGGTAAACATTTCTTAGCATTTTTCACCTTTTCTCAAAAGGAGCAGAAACAGTAGTCTTCGGCTCATTTCTGTAGACGTTCAATCAGTTTCAAGACGAACATGTTGACAATGCAACCAGCTTCTATTCTTTTTTTATCTGCTCAGTTTCCATAACGTGAACCCATTTGACCCGCTTAAGCAAAGGATCAAAGGATTAACAGTTGCTGCACCAAATGCTCTCTCTCTCTCTCTCTCTCTCTCTCTCTCTCTCTCTCTCTCTCTCTCTCTCTCTCTCTCTCTCTCTGTCGCTTGCTTGCTCAGTCGCTTGTGTGTTATATGTATGTGTGTATGTCTGTGTGTGACTGTCAGTGTGACGATGTATGTATGTATGTATGTATGTATGTATGTATGTATGTATGTATGTATGTATGTATGTATGTATGTGTGTGTGTGTGTA
>NW_004797410.1:538468-540510 GCF_000002075.1 Aplysia californica | reverse complement strand
GCACACACACACACACACACACACACACACACACACACACACACACACACACACACACACAATCACACACAAATATACGCACTAAGACTCTTACACACAAGCACACTCACACGCACATACGTACACAGACGCATATACACACACAGATGCATACAAACAAGCACAGAGTCGTTACTACATATTATGAACTTTACAACCAAATGTAATAGTTATTAAACCAACCAACAATGTCACAAAAAACCAACAAAGAGACAAAACAAAACAAAAGGACAACCTCTAGAACTCCTTGGGCTATTTTTGAACTGGACAAACTTAGGAACCGAGCCCGCATGTGCTTAGACAAACACAAATAGCTCTGTGCTTTCTAAATTTAGCCTTTTCATCAGACCTATTGCCCTCTAGTCTAGTGTTCTAAGCCTGTCTGTTTACTCCCCTCCCCCTCCCCATAGCTCCTGTCTCCATCAACAGATCCCCCAATGAAGCTAAAGCCGGAAAGTCGCCTTTGTCTTTTTTGTTGTCCTTTGGTAGACTAGTGTTTAGATCCGCCAACATATCCGTGACCAGCCCTCTTCTCCTTTCGCTGACCCTACGGGCACCTTGTCAACCCCTGTTGTTTTCTTGTGTGAGCGCCGTGTCAGGGGAGGGAAGCCCCTCCTGCAGATTCTAGGTCACGTGCCAAAAGATGGCGCTGACGAAATGACAACCGGAAACACTTCTTATCATTCACTGCTGTTGGTTATAACCTCGGAGCCGAAGTCGTTGGAAGCGTCTTCCAAGGGTCTCTTCGACGTCAGAAGGTAAATTTGAACAAGGAGACGAGACTTGGGAGGACGTGATCAGGCAGCTACGAGGGGACACGTACAGAGCCAAGGCGAACGGAAGATGTGCCGTTAAAAAAAACGAAAGAAAAAAAGATGTTGACGAGTCAGCCCAAAAAAGAAAGTAGTGCTTGCCTACAAAGTGCCACTTGTGTACCACTTTTGTCCCTGACAGTTGTCAGTTTCGGCCTCTTCCAGATTTATTTGAAGACCCCAGAATTACAAAAAATATGTTGTGTTTGTTTTCCTTAACATGGCATGACTATCATTATGTTCATGTGTTTCTCATTGATTCAGATTTGAAAATACATAAAGGTGTACCTGAAATACAGAACAGGCCAGCTGATATTTGTAGTAAAGCGTCTCAGACAACTCGGAAAATGAAAGGCTAGAGGATATCGTTTGCAAGCTAGTAGGTTATATTCTATACTATGTATTTCTTCTTTCTATCACCTTGAAGTTAATTATCGTGATTGACACCAAATGTATTTATATTGACACAAATAAATACATGTACTCGATAGTTTATTTCTGAAACTATCTCCCCCGATCATTTCAAAATCAGAACGCTCATGTCGAAAACAATTGAAACAAACGTCTTGCTCCTTTAGTTGTGATAACAACGATAAGAACAGCAGCAGCCATATCAAATAAAATGAGCTAAGTTGGGGGGGGGTAGGAAAAAAAGAAACAGAAGAAGGACACGGAAACAACTTGACAAGAACAACGAGAAATGGAAGGTCTCTGGAGATGCTTTACTGAAGTTGAAACTAAATATAGAACCCAAAAACAAACAAAAAAACAGAAAACAGATAGAAAGCAATTTTGGATGTCTCGCCACTTTAATACAGTCTTGGGTATTGATTAGGTCTTTAATCTATACTATACCAAAAGATACAATTCTTTATCATTCTTCATTCATTCATCTTCTCTTTTCTTCCATTACGCCACAGGGGTAATCAACTGTGCTTTCACAAGCCCACGCAACAAGTGTTTGCTCAGACCCTTGATGTCCGGACAGCCATATGAGATATTATACAAAAGACATTTACTGACAGCACCTTTGATGGGGTTTTTTTTTTTTTTTTTGCTTTTGTCTTTCTGGGTACGGAAGTGATTTAGGGTATAATGTTGATGGTGGTGGTAGTAGTGTAATTTTGTGTATGTGTATGCATGTGTGTGTATGTGTGTACGTGTGTGTGTGTGTGTATGTGTGTGTGTGTG
>NW_004797410.1:523753-538348 GCF_000002075.1 Aplysia californica | reverse complement strand
GGGGGGGAGGGGGGAAGGGGTGAAATTAAATATCGCTTCGGTCACATTTGTTCTGCTTCGCTTTTCAGCTATCAAGACGACTTCTCCAAGGTGTGTAGTATGTACATGAAGGGGCTCTCCTGACTTAGAAGTTAAGGTGTTCGCCTCTTATTCAAAGGTCATGGGTTCGAATCCGGGTAGCGACCGAAACATTTTCTTCTCTAAAATTGACTCCTTTCACACCCTTTCCTGCTCTCTAGCAATGTTCTGTCGTCTGCTTTCGTCGCCACTTTTTTCCTGACTCTCTCTGCAGTCTGTCCACTGCTACTCCTTGGCTCCTTCTTACTGCTGTCTTTCAGCCACAACCCTGATCTTATTTTAGGAAAGATCTACACCTAGCCTTCTAGGACAAGGGCGAAAAATCTTGGAAATTTCGTGTACAAGTTGTGCACGTTAAAAGATCCCTTGATTGTCTACAATTGATAAGACTAGGCTTCGGCCGCAACACGGGCAAACTTCAAAATCTCCTACAAACTGAAAATGTTTAATGTGTCCCGCGCGCTCATATGACTTTATGCAGTTGCAAGAGCCGTAAAACACTTACCCAAAAAAAAAAAACCCAAAAACTCGGTAGTATTTGGTTATACCCAAGAGGACTGGGGTGGTAAATCTTGCCTACCTTGATACCAGAGGTGTGAAAAAGCCTAAAACAAATATGAGGCGCTCAGTTGTCCACTAACGATGCCTGCATAAACCTGTGGTAGAATTATAGTAAACTTGGTTAAACACAAAGCTGTTTGACACGGAATTCATGTTACCAATATGAGGATTTCAAATCCCTGTTTCAAGTGTTTCCCCCTTTTTACATCTTTATTCCCAGCATTATAACTTCCCTTGATTGTGCACGAAATCTGCTTAACGCCAGGAAACTACCTGGCCCCGTAAAGTTCGTGTCATCGAGGTTTTAATGTACCAGGTCCTTTGTTATGAGATTGAGAGGCCAGTAGATGACCTCTAATCTACCAAGTCTCTCACGAATTTTGATTATAATGTTCAATGGAACGAAATGAGACCGGCGTCAGGGGTGTAACAGTTAGGCGCTTCGCTGTTACACACAGGAGACCCGAGTTCGATACCTGAGAGAGGAGAATTTTTATCGAGTATCTCGGTCTTTCTGCTGAGATGTTGCATCCCTCTCAGCTTGGATTGGCTTTAACAGGCAGGGTCGGAAGCCCGCCTCTTCCTATGTATGATCTAAATTATGTCAGCAGGGGCGTAATAACACCTATATTAAAACAAAAAAGAAACAGATGTAAAAAACCACGGGAGTGTCCATTAACCGCCCTCAGCACACTAGAAGGAGACAGAAGCAAAAAAAGACCCAGTGAGAAAAGAAATGAAAGACTGGCGAAGTCAGTGAAAACACAATGAGGTCCGACCTTTTGGCCTGGATTGCCGATAAAATAAATACAGAACCAAGACAGGTTCTCTCTCTCTCTCTCTCTCTCTCTCTCTCTCTCTCTCTCTCTCTCTCTCTCTCTCTCTCTCTCTCTCTCTCTCTCTTTCTCTCTCTCTCTCTCTCTCTCTCTCTCTCTCTCTCTCTCTCTCGAGTCTCTCTCTCTAGAGTCTCTCTCTCTCTCTTTCTCTCCGTCATTCTCATTCTATCTCTCTTTCTCATTCTATCTATCTTTCTCATTCTATATATCTATCTCTCTATCTCTGTCTATCTATCTATCTATCTATCTATCTATCTATCTATCTATCTATCTATCTATCTATCTATCTATCTATCTATTTATCTATCTACCTACCCCCTCTCTCTCCCACCCCTGCTTTACCTTCCCCTCCTCATTCTCCTCCGTATCCTTTTCTCTTTCCCTTAACCCCCGCACACACAAATGCCCCCACACAATCATCAACATAGAACACATAAATACATTGAAAAACAAATGAGCAGAAGTAACGTATTGCACTGATTGCTTCTAAATTGAAAATTTTATTTCTTAAATTAATGTCACAGCATAGGTATCATCTGGAATGGACGGATGGTATCACAGCCAAGTCACTGCCTTGACAATTATTTTAAAAACCCTTAAAAGTTAAAACCATAACCAGAATATAGTCTCTAAGACATTGGACAAAATACAGTATAATATACGACACATAGGAAAACTGTATATGTTACACCTCATAATTTTGACTTGATTGGATACATGCCAAGAAATTTTTTCTCCGCATAATTTAATTTTAATTTTGGTTAAATCAGGCATACAAGTTCAGACTCACGCGTAAATATCACGATAACAACATGTTGTGGCATAAAAATAAATCTCAAAATATAATCTTTCAACAAAACATCGTAAAATATGCAAACAACGCTCTCTTTTTGAACGTTGTCAGACTTAAAGTGTAAAATAATGCGATCTTTTTTTGTATAAAGGGAAGTGTCGGACTGTTAAAAAACATGACAAGGGAACGCAAAACCAACTTGTCATAACTTGAAACTCATAACTTTTGACAGAACTTTCTAGCTCCTTATCTAATCATCGTAATCCGAGATCATTTCATATTTGTCTTCTTAGGACCACTATTTGTCTTCAAAGTCAACTCAAGTTCCCTCATTGTCGTCCCAGCATGAGACTGCTAAAAGTTGTTCCTTGTCTATTATTTTATTGGTTTGAGAAGAAAGAAGTCCTACGGGAAATATCCAGTCTACGCGAGCATGTGTCAAATCGTACCCGTCGTTGTCCCCCTTGTTTGTCAAATGTACCGTTCACGAAACAGATGTCTCGTCCCGACGAAAATGAAACCAGCGAAAAGGGAAAGAAAAATCCGTATGTGAAACATTATAACACAGGGGATCAACGCACAATGGCAGGCTGTACGCTATGATTGTTTAGGCTGTCAAAGGCAACATCAACATTTTCCTTCTGAAAGCTCTGAGAGGTAGTTATTCGAAACCCCAGTAGGCTTCTAGCAAAACGTTTTTGTTTTGGACAATTGAAATTAATACTCTACTTTATTCAAATCGGCGTAAACGGCTCTGGGCTGAGCTTTAGACAGATGAAAAGACTGAAGACTACAAAAAAATCATCCCTCCATTCTACCCCTTATATGGCTCATGGAGTAGTCATTGGTGTTGAGACATTTCTGCCAATAGATATTTCACATTCAAACCATTAATCTGTCATCTTTCAGTGCTGGCAGACCAACAGCTGAGCAATAAACGTTTCATCAGAGAATTTGGGGAATGCAGTAAGCAGTTTTTAGGTGCTTAATATTTTTCCCATAAGGATTGATAACAAATAAGGACATAAAACAGTCTAACTAGTTTAAACAACAACACAAAAACCTATCTGCTAGAAAATGCAGCAAAAGCAAAGCGTGGAGGACCGAATGCACTTGAAAGGAAGAGGTGGGGCTGTGTGTTTGGGTAATAAAGGCATGGGAATTAACAATCTAAATGGCATATAATATATGCCTCTAAGATCAGGTTGGTTGTACATGCAAGGCACAAGTAGCATGGGAAAAGTGCCTGAAAATAACAGACAGTGTTCCTATTAGAGTCTGAAAGGCACTCGTCTCAGATTTCATTCTTCTGAATGTGGTAGTTCAGCTCTGACGATGACGATAACGCAAGCCTCTTCCCAAGGTCGCGCTTCATGAAGCAAAGGGACAGAGAAAAGGGGGAAGATAGGGACGAATGGAAGGTGGAGGGTGGAAGAATTAAACGACCACCATAATTAGTGCACGTGTAGTTTCTTATTTCGTTGTCATTAAAAATAAGTTAAACAAAAGTGTGAGACTAACGCCAAAGTAGCAGCTGAAGCGGAAACGTTAGAATTAGAAGTTCATTTGAACGATGGAATGAGAAACCCATGTTTGTTTTTAGCTTAGATGTCTTAGTCCAAATCCAATAATCTTTGGCTGTGTTGTGTATACCCTCATTCATGTCCCCACTAATAAAACTAGTCAGCTAACATCTGTTTAGAAACAAAGGAATTGACACGTGGTCTTTACCACAGAACACAACAGGAAAACAAATGGAAATAATGTCTCTCACAATAGACCCCTCCACACTGCTCCTCAAAAGAAAATATATCATAAAATACTTATAAAGTATTCTTTAAGTAATAATTAGTGAGACAATCACTGAATAATCATTGATTGGTTATATGCCTAATTTTTCTTTTACAGTGTTCATTTGAATATTCGTGTTAAGTAGGAACAGATCAGTACACAAAAAACTTCTTCTGGAGGCCCCCTGGCCTCCCACCCTTTTAGAAAGTCCCAGTCCACCTTTGAAATAAAGTGTAGAATCACTCCCACATAGTGGCAATAATATTCTGCTCACACAATAGAAGTATAAGGACGCTTACAGTAGTTGTGTTGATACACCATTGACTTGTTAATTAAAATCACTTCGTAAATATTTTAGAATCAAACAGAATAAGTAGACATTGTGAAAATACCCATAAATACCATAAATATTCCCATAATTACATACCTCATGTCAAATCACATATATCATGCCATATTTCGTATCAGCAATCAAACAAGGAAAGATCAGCGTGGATATGTTTGGTAGACAGTAGAAATATTCGGATATATCGTATATAGCTGACAGTAGTCTTTTCATACTACTCTCTCTTTTCCCCCTCTCTTTCTCTCTCTCTCTCTCTCTCTCTCTCTCTCTCTCTCTCTCTCTCTCTCTCTTTCTCTCTTTCTCTCCCTCTCCATCTCTCATTGTTCCTGCGAGTGACACTGTAGAGTGACACGTCATGACGTCTAATACTTGGACTGCTTGCTGCCGGCTCTCATCCACGTGTCGTCCAGTAGTGTATTACGTGAGGGGGGTCTGTGAGGAGGGGGAGGGGGAAGAAAGTAAAAACAATTCAATCAGAATGGGAAATGGCTGTGGTTTGTATTCCCTTTTCTATGTTTATTTTGAGTTGTTTTTATTGTTACTGTTGTAGTAGTACTTGTTGTTGTTGTTTTTGTTGTGATTTGTGTTGTTGTTGTTTTTGTTGTTGTTGTTGTCGTCGCTGTTGTTGTTGTTGTTGTTGTTGTTGCTGTTGTTGTTGCTGTTGTTGGTGTCGCTGTTTTGGTTGTTTGGGTTTTTTTTTTAAAGAGACGAGCACAATGCCAAGTAAATTGTCTTGTACACCATCAAGATTCAGACTTAAAGCAGAACATCCAGTCTACAAAATATGACAAACACAAATGCCAGCCCCTACCTGGGAATGTTCGACACAAACAATAATTAGGAAATTATCATAATCTTTTGGCATGAACACAACTTTCATCAGGTGCTTTAAAAGCACACTGTACATATGGGATAACCAAAAAAAAAAGACATTTAGAATTGATTGCATATCTTACGTTGTTATAGGGAAAATATTCGCGCACATGCCAGAAGAGAGAGGTAGAGAGAGGAAGAGAGAGGTAGAGAGAGAAAGAGAGAGGTAGAGAGAGGAAGAGAGAGGTAGAGAGAGAAAGAGAGAGAGATGGAGGAGAGAGAGAGAGGGGGGGTGAGAGAGGGGGAGAGAGAGGGAGAGAGGGGGGGGGGAGAAAAGGAGAGAGAGATTTGAAATATCACAAATTTATGACCAATCAGCAATCACTGAACAATTTAGTAAGAAAAGGCAATACAGAAGCAGAACTCACAAACGAAGAGCACGGCACGCGCGCACGCACGCGCGCGCAGGCACAAACACATACACACACACGCAGACACACACACACACACACACACACACACTAACACACACACACACACACACACACACACACACATACACACACACACACTCACACACACCACACACATGCCCATACAAAAATAACGATGTGGGGCAAATTGCATAAATAAATCTATCTAAAATTTGGAACAGATCACCCTTAACAATCCCACATGTATTCATAGAAGCAAGGCAGTGAGGGAAAATCTCAGCGTACATACAAGTTGAGAGGGGTGTGTGTGTGTGGGGGGGGGGGGGGGGGTCATAAACATAGAGAGTCAGTGAAAGAAGAAACCATTCAAGACATCAAGACTCCGAGCATCATCGAAGGATAAGTCAAGGTCAGAGAGTAACAAGACAACATTTTGAACGTGAAATAAAAGTTTTAAAAAGGACATGAACATAGACTCAGATAGTAAAGAACAAACATTTCAAGTACTGGATTCGTATAACATTGGACACTCATTACAGAATTCTCCTATTAGAGCATGAGGGGGTGGGGGTTGGAAACGAAGGTAGTGAAGAAAGTACATTTCAACTATAAGCACTAGTTTATTGGGTGCATATTACAGAATTTACCTCTTCCAATATCATGTCCCTGAAGCAAGCCCGGAGAGATCATCCCACTAAACTGCTCAAGCACACGTTTTGACTTTTTGATAAGAACTGATCCGACCATTATCCCCTTAACCACATCAGATGAGTAATTATAATTTTAATTGTAGATGTTTTACTCTCCCATCTACACAGTTTAGGTCATAATTTAGATGGAAAGCTGCGTTGACCCCGTTTGTCTAGAATAACCCGGGCTGAGAGAGATACGATGTCCGAGCAGAAATATGGAGATTCTCAATTTTAAAAAACTCTCCCCACACTGGGGTTGAGCTCACGTCTCATGAGTGCAACGTCACCGAGCCTTTCCGCTACACTGCAGACAATGGTCAGCAAAGTAACAAAGCATAATGGTCATCGCCTGTACAGCTAAACACTGGCCAGCTAAACAGATGTACTAATCTAAAAATAAATTATCTTAACTTAACCACTGCACCAAAGACGCCGGGTCAAATACAGAGACAGAACGTGACTTATTAAACATCAATGGAAAACGCAAACTGGAGAACACTGAGTGGGTGGCTGGAGGGTGCCCTGGTGTGGTCTGCTAATTCTTTACTATCAAACATCTGATTCTACCGTCCTTATCCCTCCTCCTTTTCATGTTTGTTACTCTCTTGCAACACCTCTAACCCTCCGCATTAACATGACCTAATTGTGTCACAAGTGCTGTAAAACACTCACTAAAACAAAAAAGAGCACAAGGAGAATAAGTCTGACATTGAGCAAGGAAAAGAAAAAAAAACATAAGGCATTGTTTAAACGAAAGACCCAGTAGATGACTTGTTCTAAAAGAAACACGCAATATTAAACCAAAAACTAATTTTATGATTGTCAATGAGATGGAAAAAAAACGTAATAAAAGAAACCCAGTAGAGAAGTTCAGCTATAAGCACAGTTCCTGAGATCAGGGGTCTAGCACATCAAGTAATAATGCACAGCTTCAAAGTCTAACCCCCATCTAAGCACGGTCAGTGGGACAGGGGTGTTCGTCCCAAACCCCACGACAACCTTTGAGGAACTAAAAGTAGCCGTCAAAAGCTAAGATAAATAAATAACTACAAACAAATAAACACTAAAATAAAAAACCTCCTTCTGTCTCCTCTTCGAGTCGCAGTACTAAGACATTTACTTTCTCACGTTGTCGTTGTCAATGCTGATTAAAATGGCACCCGCAAAAGAGATACGGGACCAAGACCAAACAAAAGAAAAGAGTATACGCATACGAAGTTCGAAAACAAAAATCAAGACAACATTGCAGAAAAAAATAAGATAAAAAATTCGACGTATTCTACTATCCTCCGATCAAAACAGCGATGAAGCTGAAAACACGCAACATGTAAAAGACATTCAGACTAATCATGCTCACTATGACGTGCCGTCTATCGCTTGACCCTGATGAAATCATTCAAAACAATAACAATGTAATAAATGGTTCAAAGGGATGACTGAAATTCTAGCGGTAATGAAGCAGATGAAAGTGTATAAACGTGAAAGTGAAAAAAAAAATGAAAAAAAAAAGAAAAGAAGAAAAATAAAGAAAAGAAAAAAAATGTTAAAACTATTTAAATGTTCTAAAGTAAGTGTGTAAATGATGAATAAACTACCTGTCGCCACACCATGTTATACGAACGTTCTGATTTATTTTTAAAAATCAAATCATTGATTTCCGTAACATACTTTGTTGCCACGCAGTCAAGAGGTATATAAGATTTTGACTTTTTAAATTGATTGCAAGTCCTAACTACGATACAACCAGTTCAAACACAACCTGTTGGAGATTCGAATCATTGTCACCTGCCTCACAATCCCGCATAACAACGACCAGGCGAACATGGCGCCCTTTGAGAAAAGAACACTATGGAAGAGGGGGTGAAGACGAATGGAAAAGACATGTACTTTGAAATGGCGGAGAAAAGAAAGGAGGTCATCAAATTAAACATTAGCAAACAGTGGCAGCTAATTTGCCTGTTGGCATTATCTAGTAAGCCCATAGTAACAAATAAAAGATTAAATTTTGATGAAATGTATGACATGATGTGAGTCTACAGCCAATTTCAACAAAAGAAAGGCAATCCATTGGAAGGTACTTTGGATTTTACGGCCCATCTACGTGACTAGCCCCTCGCTGAAAATAATCTCTGCTTTTAAAAATCAGTTAAAGCTGTTTCATCTATATCATCATGAAGAAACCCTTTATCTCCAAGAGAGTAAAAATAATATATTTCGTAGCTCAAATCATAGCCCGATGCAAAATGACGTGTCTTAATTTTATAATAAAAGCCCAGAGAACTCGTTGACATCTGGAAATCACGTTGTGCAGCAGACACATTTCCCGCTGTCGATGTTGAAATTAATGGTGTGCGCAAAGGGAAATATGCTAGGAAGGAGCGTACAAAAATATTGTGCGAATAAAAAACTATGGGTGCCTTAGACCAAAACCTGAAACTTTTTTCCCCGAAACTATTACTTGTTTAGAATCTATTTAAAAAGCTATTAAATCTAATGTGCCGTGGCATGATTTTTTAATAGACCAGAAAATGATAAGACATAAAATATTACGATGAAGCAAATTGTTCGACAGAGTGTCTAAAATATAGTAGAAAATGAAAATAAATTTGATTTAGTTATATCAAAGAAAGTAATTAACATGCATGAAGAAGAGGAAGAAAGGTAAACATGAGAAGAGCTTAGATCGTTGTCTATGGACAACAGAACCTTTTCAGGAACAGAGATATGAGGCTGAAAATTAACTGATAAGTCTGTCTATACGAGAGAAAAAAAATGTAAAGTATAAATCGGTCTGGCCAGCTACATTGTCCCGAGTAGGACACGCATGTTGGTCAACCCTGTACAAACGAAACGCCTGTCCGAGCACGAAATACAGTAACTATAAAACATTAATTGAATTATGCAAAGCAAACTGTGGATACATTCGAGTGAGCTAAACCTTTTTACGCTTTTTACTTCTTTTTTTTAAAATATGATTTTCTTTCATTTCATTTTTATTTGCACATTTAATTAATGTTATTGAATTTTTTTTCCCTTTTCAAATTTCATTTTTTTAAATGTATTTTTTTTTCATTTCTTTTTCTTCCTTTTTTTTCTTGGGGGGGATTAAGAGCCTCTTGATCTGAAGTCGCCTCCAACAAAGAACGTAAGAGATGCGTTCCGCTTGAAAACGATTAATGATGGTGCGCTGTGGACATGCTTAGTCGTTATCTTTAAGGTGAAACCACGAAAGAATGAACTTCCGATGTCTACCACATTCCTCGAGATTATTCCCACCACTTTTTGTGACGTAAATAAATGTATCTATTCATAAACGTCAAATAAAAAAAAAGATTTGCAAACAGTTGCATTCTTCCTAATTCTTCTCATAAATATAAGTTGAGTACATTTAACAACTGATACAGTCTAGAAATTTTAATAAGTCCCAAAAAGATCCCATCAAAGCAATAATTTGCGAAACATTTGACCTATACAAATGCCATCCATGATTATCATTATCATTATCATTATTATTATCATTATCATTATTATTATTATTATTATTATTATTATTATTATTATTAAATATGAAAACAGCCAAAGACAAATTCTAAATCTGCGAGGCCGACGTGAACTGTGGCCCAGGCGTTTCGTTGAGTTACAGGGTTAGCAAAGCCGGAGCTACTTAGCCGTTCTGACCGAGGACTCACTGTGAAGGCGGGGCTGAACGAGTCAGAGCGAACTTCAAGGTCGTCTAAGTACAGCCTGCATAAGTGGACAATGGTATTACAACTGCACTGGGGGGTAACCTTAAGACCGAAGAAGCCTGTTTACAAAACCCCTCCAGCTGAGTGCTTATTATCAAATATCAAAACCTGCATACAGTCTGTCTCAAGAGTAAACCGGTTGCTGTTGTTATTTGTTGTTTTTACTTCACAAACAACAACTTAATAATTACATTCATTTTAGTTCTCATAACTGTCCAGTAAGCAGTAAGGCACACAAAAAACACCAACGGCGAGCATTGTATTAGCGACCAAGTGGGGAAAATGGGGCCGTCGTTACTCTTCATAGAAAATCCTGACAAGCAAAATAACTCACTTTTGTTCGATTAAGGTGATTTATTCGACACCCCCCCCCCCCCCCCCAGCACTTAGCCAGAATTACACTCAGGTGAACGAGGGCAAACTGGTTAAACCACATAACAGCTGCATATTATTTTACCGCCTCTACGTTCGTCACGGTTACTCTGAGAAAGGCTACAAACGCCTAAAATGGCCGACTAAAGACGACGCAGGCCCTGCATCTTGACAATATTCCCTTTACAACAATGGAGTTGAACAAATAGAACCCTTTGCCCCTGAGACAGGGGGCTTGTTAGGAATAGAACGAGGAACCTGCGTGAAACGAGCACCTCGTAAATCTAATCGACTCTGCACCTCACAAGTCTGGAGTCCTCTGGAGTCTCATTCTTTTTGCCTTGAAAAGGAAAAACTTTTAGGAGGTGCAGCAGAAGCTATAAACGAGTAACTGGACTTTCACATGCAATCGTACCGTTTAGCGTCGTGATAACTTTTAGGTAATAATAACAACGATGATAATAATTATGACGACCGTTCTGGTGGCCGGTACCCGAAAAAGACATCAGTACTCCATTTCGTAAGTGGCAACTCTGTTTTCATCACGAGTAAACGGAGAAAGTGGGACAGATTCCCAACAACTTCTAAATTGCCAACAGACATGACATTGAATAATACCATTCTCACAGATGGATTACGTATTATATTTCATTTTGAGGGGGTGGTTCGCCTCCTTATACCCTGCCGTCGCAAAGAAAGGGCGGGGGGAAATTTCGCGTGATATCAACCGAACATGTTCTGGCTGAGGCGTCTCAAGATTCGATCACTTCTTCCACATCTAATTTTTGAAGTTCTGATGAACAGGGCCGGCATTATGAGATTACAAGATCGAGTTCCCCACTTCTGGGACAGCTGCGATTCAAATCTCATAATTAATACGCCAGTGTGTAACTCGGACTGACGGGGAGGACCCGCGACCTGAGGACTGTAGGCCTGTATCTTCCTTATAAATCTCATGGTGATAAATCCGTGCAGTTTTAATGGCCCCAAAGCAGCTGTGTGTGCATTGCACAAGCGCATATATACCTACCTACTTTGGTCCTTTGTCGGTTTAATTATTTGTGTACTTTCTTTTCTTTCCTGTTTTCGAAGTTGATTATCGGGTTGGGTTGAAAAAAAAGATGGGGGGGGGGGAGTGATGTTGGTCTAAATGGGTTGGGTGGGGGGAGGGGTGATGTCGGCTTAAATAGGTGGTGCAAAAGGGGAGGGGGGGTGGAGTTCAAAGTGCGTGACGGGTGGAACAATTAATAAGAGTTTTTACTTGTCCTTACTTGATACTAACAAAATCGTTCCCTCTTTCTCTCTCTCTTTCCCCCGCTCGCTCTCTCTCTCTCTCTCTCTCTCTCTCTCTCTCTCTCTCTCTCTCTCTCTCTGTTTCTCTCTGTCTGTCTGTCTCTCTCTTTCTCTATCTATCTATCTATCTATCTGTCTCTCTCCAACGTTTTTCACCCTTAATACATGTAAATCCTTTGTTTTTCCGGATTTGAAATTTAGGTGTGCGAATACAAGTACAAGCTCACGCACATACGTACACGCGCACGCACGCTTGCACGCTTACATGCTTGCATGCATGCACACTTACCCACCTATATTCAATGAGTCTCTCCATCAGAGACGGAGTACGCAATATCTTTGAAAACTTCAAATAAAGTTCCATATAGGTTGACTTTAATTATTCCATGTTTTCCAACAAAAACCCAGACTCACTAAACCATGGGGCGAAGCGAAATGCACTGGCTCATCATAGTGAAAGAGTTAAAACAATTCATCCCTCAGCCTTCGACCCTGAGCTAGAAAACATAAATCAAGAAAAAAAAAAGAGAAAAAAAACTGAATCAAAATGTTAACCCATCAGTGTATGTGGGTTGTTTCCTTTTTTTTTAGAGGACTGTCATCCAAGAAACTGTTGTACAAAAATGAGAGTTCATGCACTAGCGCAAAGAACAGAATAAGCACATCGAGATTTAAAAGTAGCATTCAATAAGAACATTTTCCTGTGTCTGTTATAGAAGTTCCCCCCACCCCCAAAAAAAACCGTTCAATTTTCAAAAGTAGATAGAAGAAAAAAGAACCACATGTCCCTGAAAAACAGTGTAACATCTATACGTACTCGAATCAAAATAAACAATAAATTAAATAAGGAATAATGTTTAAATATAAACACTTAGGTTCACACTGGTACGGTAAATCAACAATTTCAAGGGAAAGAGCCGACTCGCCAGTAATGTGGGAAATCAGTCAAACTGAATTGTGATACCAAAAAGAAACAGGGTTGTTCGTTACCTGTTATGTCCTTGTTTGGTCATAAAACGATCCAAGACATCTTCAGGGTCATACAAAGACACGTCATCACCTGCAAGGAAAAACAAACATGACATGTATTACTAGTGTTTTTGCAATCCTTTTATCAAAGTTCACGTAGGTTCTCTGCCCAAAAGTGGGACGAGGAAAACTGCCTTTGTATTGCAATTGATTCAGAACCTGACAACCACAGGCAAGTGTACGGTTCCGATAGGAATGGGGTCTGAATTTTTAAAACCCTACCATGATTTCCTCTAAATCCATGTCCTTTTCGGGGGGGGGGGGCAGATTTGTCCAGTGAAAATTTTAGACTTAAAAAAATAACAACAATAACTTAAAACGGTATCTATATAAACAATAAACTTCAATGTAAAAGAAAGGGAGGCGAGGGGAATGGTGTTGGGGGTGGTAAGAACCTTCGAAATTTTTTTTAGCAATTGGGGATAAGAACCAGATTTTAAATAATCGCTTGTTCTAGTATGAGTCGTCCGTTGAGTATAAAATAATAATCTCGGTCTTTCTGCAGGGATGTTGTATCCCTCTCAGATCGGATTAGCCCCGACAGGCAGGGCCGAGGTCCCCTTTCTAAATGATTTACATAGTGTCAATGGGAGAGTAAAAAAGAAACTACATTAAAAAATGTCATCAGCTATGCTGATATGCGGGGAGAGCTTAGCTTTTTATTGAAGCACTTTTTCTGATTCTCTTGTTTGTGTACGAGTTATAGAACAGACTTGACAGTGGAGGAGCGACTATACTAAATTTTATCCCCCTAACTGTCTTCCCGTAGCTTCTTACAAAATCGTATCCCAAAGCAGACTGTTGGGAGATTCAACACATCCAGTTGTTACGAAAACAAGTTTTCCGCTGTTCTGTTATAGTCAGGTTGTTGGGTGTTTTTTTTTCAATTAGAACACTTGCCTACGCCTTTGCACGCCATAAAGAAAGATTAGACCACCTGCAACGCCGTGCGTGCAACGCGATCCCAAAATGATATTTGAGCTCTAGCAATACACACACATTATGTCCTCAAACATCATGAAACGACAACTTGAAGATATTTGGCCGCCCGTACTTTCAGCAACAAATAAACGGAGCGTGTGAATTTTCTTAGTCTTAGGCCTATAAATTAGACTCGAATATTAAAGACAAGCATGTTAGAATGACAGTCGAAGAACTAATCATATTCATTAAACATATTTATGTTTGGGGTTTTTTTCATGCAGGTGCGTCTGGTACTTGCTGGTGAATGATCTTAAGGCTGGGAATTGTGTTGACAAATAATAAGAGCTATACAGGTGGAAAATCTACATGCACGAGTCACACTATCAGCTCACAACACAAGGAAAAGGAACTGTGCCTTTTTGAAAGAGCTCTATACAAAAGAAAAACCACCTCGTTAACTGGTAATAAATTCCGTCATAAATAACACCAATAGCAGGACACATCCAAGCACATAGAGACTCTCGATCGCTCATTTCTTGACTATTTGAACATAATATTCATGTTTTATGTGTCTCTCTCGGTTTTGGAAAAGGAGTGTAAGCAACATAAAAAGGCCAGCAAGATTAAATAAGTACATGTATACACAAAGCACATGTGACATTCTTCGAAATTTTTAAATATTCAATTTAGCCTCAGATAAATGTCTAAGTGATATGCAAAGCTGCAAAAAGTACGGACTGGGCTAAATGATCATGACAAAATGCATGGCAGCTGTTGGCAACCGTAAACAAGGTCGGGTCATGACGCAATTACACGTCAAACTCTGAGTCAGAGATGAAACCTCCAGGTATGCCAGACGTACATTATATCTTTTTTTGAAAGGGGGC
>NW_004797410.1:520854-521941 GCF_000002075.1 Aplysia californica | reverse complement strand
AGAAAAAAAGGGGGAGGGGGAGGGGGAGGTGGGAACGGAAAGGGAAGGGTAAGGTTTGGCACCGAGAGGGAAGGGAAAGGTGTGCCAAAAGATTATTAATTGTATATTATCATATCATTGTTTCAAGTACTAAAATCATACATACACCATGTCGACATAACAAGTACAAAAAGCTTCAAAGGGTACTAAAACAATAGATCATGGTAGCTTACAAACGCGACGGTTCAAAACTCTTGCTATTTTTACGCTTCTGTCATGAATGTGTTGATACAATTCTGAACTCATCTATATTATCAGACTATATTATGGTTAGGATAGACAGATTTCAAAGCTCAAAATTACCACAACAACAAAAAGGAATAAATTTGAAAGTACAGAAAAGAAAAAAAGGGTTATATAATTCACCACAGTATGTCTGCCGTTAGTTTAAAAGCACGTTAACACAGAGGAGGAGCCCAGACGGCGGAGAAGTAGCTCCAACATCTACGGACACAAAGGTTAGGACGACTATAAACTGTTAGTAGGTAGATATTTAGACATCTTAAAAACGAGAAAACATAGCACAGATAAAGCATTCTTCAAAATTAAAAACGTAAGTACTTGGCATAATGTTCAGTTTTAGTAAAAGTTTTATGGCACTTGCAACACAATGAGGTCATATAAGTATAAGTGCCGAAGATTATAGGTGCTACAAGAGAGTAACATACACAAAAAAGGAGGGGAGATAGAGACGATAGATTTCTTTATAGGAAAGAAAGAGCAAACCACCCCAGAGCACCCGCCAACCACTCACACTCAGACGTAAGTGCTGACTTTGCTTTAGAAAATATCAAAAAGGAGGTTTAAAAAAACTTTCTGAACTCAAAACGTCAAAGATTAGGTAAATATGTAGGCACACATCATTTTCTGAACAACTATCAGTACGAACTACAGTCGGTTGGACTTTGACATTAGTCTTAAACAGGCAAATATGCTTGCGCTTGCATACATGTACACACAGGCTCACACAGATATATACACATACGTTCACACACACACGCACACGCACATGAACACACACACACACACACACACACACACACACACA
>NW_004797410.1:518465-519905 GCF_000002075.1 Aplysia californica | reverse complement strand
TAGAGAGAGAGAGAGAGAGAGAGAGAGACAGAGAGAGAGAGAGAGAGAGAACGAGAACGAGAGAGAGAATAAGAGAAAGAAAAAACACTAACGCAAAAAGTCAAGGCAAGGTACACAGATGCAACAAAACACAGATTCGAAACCCCATCAGAACGTTCTTCTTAACTTGGATTGTTTGAGAAGATTTCATCCCTTTCAAACCACCTGGCTCGGCCCTATCGGGGATAGACGTGGAATCGGAAAAAATACACCTTAAATATCCATTAACCCGTACAATGTTATTACTGTTAGTACTGTCGTTGCTGCTATAGTTGTTGCTGCCGCTGCTATTCAGGTCTTACAATTATTACTACTACTACCGCTTCCGCTACTGCTGCTACTGCTGCCACTACTGCTGCTGCTGTTACTGCACGTTACTGCTGCTACTACCACCGCTTAATTTGGTTGATTCGTATTACTGCATCGGGCACATCCTTTAAACTTAAGAAAAGGTAAGTTATGTCCAGAGAGTTTAATTATGTATATTTAAGAGTCTCTGGTTGTGTCCAAGACGCAACAATGCCCTTCTTGTCCGCCAGCTGCTGTCGTCACTGTCTTGCCGCAGATCGATAAATGACGTGTAAATGACCCACTTCCCCCTTTCGCCGAGCTCTATATATCAACGCCCCATCAGTACTCAGATCAACCCACGTCACAAACCAATCCTTTCGGCGAGATTGAAATGAGCTGAAAGTGTCACCTCACGCACAATGGATGGGCCTTAATTTCTTAAGACAGGATACTACAGACGTTATAAAACTGTGAACTCGACACCGGAATCGATGATGAAACAATCTCTTTCCGAGGACGCCTTGTCGTTAGTCTGGCCGTCTGCTCACTTGTTTTACGCTCTTCACGGCTTATACTTAATCAACGATTCCCTCGTACAGTGACGAGTTCGTGCACAATTGAGGGACCTGCCATAAATATTATTTCCATTTACTTTTGGAATCAAATACGAGCAGTGGATTTTTTTTTTTTTTTTTTTTTTTTGCAACGTAATTATAGAACCCATATCCCATTAACACCACAGCAACAAAGAATAGATACGTGACGAACACAAGCATGCAAAAGTATTACTTTTCATAGTTTGACTTTTAAAGGACTATTAAGATCGCTGTGTTTCAGTTACAAGAGAACGATGCTGTTAAAGATGCTATTAAGAGTGAGTAAAAACGAATGTAAGGCAACAGGCAAATATCACGGAAAGAAGATCATTTTATTGCCAGAAAATATAAAAATCGGCTTGGCGTCGTTACAAAATAGTTTGTTTAGTGAATGAAAATGATATTAGGAAGTGAAGATCTTAATAATTCAACTGTTTTTTCCGTCTCGATCAATTTCTCTCTCTCTCTCTCTCTCTCTCTCTCTCTCTCTCTCTCTCTCTCTCTCTCTCTCTCA
>NW_004797410.1:514057-515609 GCF_000002075.1 Aplysia californica | reverse complement strand
TAGGTGTGGAAACAGGAGCGGTACTTGTTTGTATTCGGTGTGAAAAAACAACTCGAAAAGGGTCAAAAACTTCACACGCGCCAGAAATACGTAGTCGCACGCGAGTCAAAAAGGTGTCATCTGCAAAGCAATCAGTGCTGCAGATGGGACCTTTTAACCCACGAGAGAACGAGAGAAGGCCGCAAAGAAAGAGACCTTTGACATAATGAAATCCCAATGATTTATCTACGGCGTGTCCGCCGGCCCAAGTAATTGAACACGCCACGGGGCCTCGTCTTCATCTTTTCCACTGTCGATATAAACAATGTATTTAATCTATTTAATGAGCGGCAAAAACACGATATCGCTTGCAAAACTACCGACTCTGACAAGATTTATTCCGCGGCTGGTATCACCGCGAAGACCAACGGTACACGCTATCGAATTAGAAGTGGCTATGCCACGCCTGTTGAATAGAAGAATACCGTCGTTATCAATTTTTAATTTCTTTACTTGTTTTTGGCTTTTCTTTAACCGTCGGGCTGATTTGTAGTTGAATACCTGGCGTCAGAAGAAAAGCGTTCTTATTTGATTATATTTGCGTTTAATTTATCGCCAAGGTTACGAGACAAAGTCGCATGAAAGTGATCTTTACAGCGCAGAGCAGAGAGAGAAGGGGGGGAGGGGAGAGAGAGAGCGAGAGAGAGAGAGAGAGAGAGAGAGAGAGAGAGAGAGAGAGAGAGAGGCGGACGGTCGGAGACCCTTGGGGGAGGGGGGGTGAGACAGAATAACAGAAAGACAGACAGACAGACACACATATAATAGACAGAGACACGCGGAGACAAAACGCGCAAAGACAAATGTAGGATCAAAGAAATTGAGAACAAAATTAGTTATGGAAAAATTAAAATTTCAAAACTCAACACACACATTGCGTAATATAAAACAATAAAAGATATTGGGGTCACCTTCCGAGTTTTGACGTCAGGAGTTTTGTTTTAGTAAAAAGTTTTACGGCACTTCCAAAAAAATAAGGTTATATAAATGCCGAAGATAACAAGCGTTACAAGAGAGTAACAAACCCCCAAAAGAAGGAGGGGAGATAAAGACGATATATATGTTTGAGAGGAAAGAAGAAGCAAGCCACACCAGAGCACCCGTCAACCACCCACATATATAAAATTTAGAAACTCAACAAACACATTACGTAATATAAAACAGCAAAGGACAATGAGGGTCACCTTCTGAATTTTGACCTCAAGAGGAATAGGAAAAGAACAGGACAAATAAAGAGTCGATTGATCTGTTTTCGCTGTATATTAATCTTGTATTTCCGAAGGGCCCATGTCTAGAAATTGCCTGGCATTCGCTTACAGGACGCGTTGAGCTAAAACATTCACCAGGAAGACCACAAAAAAATGTCGCAGTGAACAAAAGTGGGTATTATAATACAATTTTCGTTGTTGTTGTTGTTGTTGTTGTTTTTTAAATTTATTTAATCTGCGTCCTCATGCTCAATGTTATTTCAAAAGATGTGCACAAAGTAAGCTTGAACCACAAAAAACGCCCCCCC
>NW_004797410.1:506233-513388 GCF_000002075.1 Aplysia californica | reverse complement strand
TGTGTGTGAGTGTGTGTGTGTGTATGTGTGTGTGTGTAAAGATATCACGCTTTGGACACACAATTAGATTTTTATATGTTGTCATATTTAAAAATCTAATTGCATGTCCGAAGCGTGATATCTTTTGAAAATGGGATCGAGTAAAAGTGGAGAGAGTATTGTTTCCAAGGCCATTCCTGACTGCATGTACATTGCCAAAACTATCTCGATACATTTCAAAAACCGTCTTGTAGCTCACGTAGGATTCGCAGGGCTAACACAAGCCGTTCACTACTCAAGTACGATAGAGAATCAGTTCTGTTCAATTCCCATTTACATCCGGAAGATCAAACAGTTTTTACGTACAGAGCACGTCATTAAAATTTTCGATTATTACAATTTGGTGTAGAAAATAATAATAATAATATTATCTTAACTGTAAAGTATGAGCACTTTACAGAAGTACGTGCAAACATGTAATACAATATTCTCACTCCACCCACTACGACTGATTACGTGTTCCCTGATTGTTCTGTACACATGTTGCAATGTTGCAGTTACGAGCTTAGAATCTCCAATAACGAAAGTTCTTGTGCAATGCCACTTTTAAGAAGTTCTACCGTCCCTCGTTTCAAAACCCGAAACTCTTATCACATTTTAAAAGCACACACGAAACGTCTTTACCATTTTTTCCACTAGCTCAAGGACATATGCAAGTCTGGCAAGCACAAAAAGACAAATACTGAACATTTAGGATGACTGTTCACTAATACATGTCCTGTGAACTAAAAGCGCCGACGAAAAATACCGCGTATTAGTACAATACAAAACACAGTTAGATCAAAACGTTAACAAGCAATGAAAAAAAAATTGTTAAATAGGAATAAATGAAGACTTGTTTCAACCAAAATACACAAGCAGAAAAGAATGTTTCTTTGTCCACATTATCTGGTTCAAACACCTTTGTTTTTTTAATACTAGTGGGACTTTCCTATTCCACTCAGTTGGTTCAAAGTAATCGGGGACGTGGGGTGGGGGTGGGGGGGGGGGGGGAAAAAAACGAATATATATTAATAGGCCGTTATGGGTAATTACTAATTAATCTATACATTTTTCAGAGGTTGAAATAACAGCAATTTTGTTCTACAGATTTATTGGTAACAAGAGGGGGGAGAGGGGAGAGAAGAAATTGAAATATGATCCTTGGTCTGTACCTTTGTACAAAGTTTATATACTTGAAGTGTGCCTTTCCACCATAACAATTCGGCTGTTAGGAGCAGTGAACACATTTAATAGTTCTCTAACTACGTACACAGCAAAGTCTTAGCACGAGAGGACAGAGAACGGGGCGTTTCTGTGCTACATGCAAAAACTCACTAACCGACGAAAGCGCTGTTGGAATGGAGCTGGGAGGAAGAGCTATGGACATCCCGTCCAATGCGGAGAGCTGACGTGTCTTCCAGATCTCCTGTGGCGCAAGGGGAGAGAAGGCGAGACATCTTTGGTCACCATGCTAAAGGGGCATAATTTGTGGGTTCGCCTTACAGCGTTATCCCCCTTTTTTACGCCTGTGTTGGTAAAGTTGAGGACACATCTATTCAACAAATCGTGTCTGCATAATCGATCTGGATCACTTTGAGAAGTCGGACTGGCCAGAGATCACATACTAAAGAAAAAGTACTGAGACGAAAGTTTAGAATGCATTATTGACTGGATCTTGAGCGACATGAATGATAAGGCTTTGTACCTATGAAAAGCGATCTTAGTAAGAGTGAACAGAATGTACAGCCGAGCCTACGTATCTACAACCCTTTTTTCCAAAGAAAGTACAGCCTTAGATACATAATCATCATCCTTCTTCAGGCTTAAGCAAACCTGTCGTTATCTTCGCTGTTTCTTTTTTAATTAAAATCTTGGGGGGCGGGGGTGGTTCAAATTCCCATATGTTGACTTAAGACTTGGCTGTCATCAAGTAGAAACCACAAAATGTTTAGTCTCTGATTATTGAACCGCTTTATGCCAGATCGACCTAAAATTTAAGGGAGGCCTGGCCAGAATGGTGCCTGAAGTTGTGCAGATCCTGCCATGCTAAAATCCGGAGGTGATTTAACCTATAGCGCTCACAGTACTCAACGTCTAAGTGTACCTAAAACAAATTTGTCACGACACGGGGGAATCAGGCACTTGTCAAATTTTGGGTACAGAGAGTTATTGACTTCATCTTAAAGCGTGTTCATTCTTCTTGCTTTTACCAATCCGAACAGAAGTCGAGCTATTTTTAGCTGAAACAGATGGGGGTCGCCCAGTTTCAGAGGTAAAATTAGCGAGAAAATGGCCGCCAAAGTTTGGTGAATTCCATTGCTTGATAGCCCTTGGAAACTGAAATTCCACATTTTTTGTGCCTTTAACCAACGATTTACAGTAAAAATCCACATAGAAATATGTTTTTAAATAAACGTAAAAAGTGTTGAGCAAAAAAAAAAAATAATTAAAATTGCCAAACGAGAGGGAAAATGCCAGTTTCTTCATTTTTATTATTTGGACGATCACCTGATTTCACCACGACGTCTAACAAATTTAGTGAAAGGAAACAATTTAGTCTGATTCTATTCAACTGTTTTGTTTATCATGTCAGTGCTGAGGAAGCAGAACCTGCAAACTGAGAAAATAAAGTCATAGAGGTGGAGAAGAGAATCTAAGCGACGGATGGACACACAAATAAAGAAAATAGAGACGGGGGAGGGGTGGAGGTGTAAAGAGAGCGACTGTGCAAGTGAGGGAGAGACGGAGAATCGAGAGGGAGAATCGAAAGCCAACGAGGAGGAAATTGAGAGAGAAATACAGAGAAAGAAACTGGACGCTATTAAATTACATGTACTGCATCAGCCTTTGCAGCCCCTTTGTTAGTCGTAAAGGACAGACAGACTTTAAAGCTACTACAAAGAAGTAAGAGTTTTCCACACACTAATTTTTTCTAAGGGCAGAACACACCTTGAATCCAAAGGGGAAAAAAAGTATTCAAAGTGACTTTTTAAAAAATGAAAACAATTGTGTAGGAATCACGACTTAAGAAATCCACCATCCCCAACCTCTTCAAACTAATTTCTATCAATATGAAGTAAGCTTTCACTTTTAAAAAATAGTTTACAATAATACAGACTTAAACAAAAGTTAAGGACCACTTGTAAACACTCTGAGTGGTCTTCTTGGGTCGACCTGCACGTGAGCGTTCTTGGACTGATCCAGTGGCTTGATGGCGCTGCCTCAAGCGGACAATGGATGAGTGTGACACTGCAAGCCTTCTGGAAACTTCCTGGGCTTTAACTCCATCCTGCAGCCATACCATAGCTCTGATCTGACACGATCAAAGTCTTTCAGCTTTTGTCTTGTTGGCATGTTGATGCCATACTTGCTTTTGCGCAAACAGCGGCTTATATTGCCACCAAAGTGAGCACAGTTCGAGACCGTACGTCCGTTTATGACGTACACCAGAAATTTTAGCTGAACAATGTCCGTGGTGTGGCACACAAGTCGATAAAAACAGCTAATTTGGCTAAAATTCCCCGAGGATTTGGCGCTGCACGTGATGGTTTTGTCCCTTTAGGAAGCTTTGCAGTACGCATTGGTAACCCATTAACACTTTCAGAGCAAAACAATTTGAAACATTCCTTGCTGTCTTTTTTTTCGGATTTTAACAAAATCAGGGCTGTCTGTCAAGATGGTCCTTAACTTCGGCTGAAGTCTGTATATCACTGGAAAAGTCTGAGCTACCAATAAACTCATGAGCAGGTTTCACGTCACTGCTGATTCAAAAAGCACACAAGATGAGACGAGAATTCTACCTACAACAATTTCCCATCAAAAGTACCTCTAAAGTGCATTGAACGCTATGGTCTAATCTCCAAAAACAGTCACTACTTTTCTATAATCTAACAAACCTTCATGGGTATTCACCAAATACAGATGAAACACTGAAACAACGCCAAAAGTAGCAGGTCAGAACTATCAGTAAGATTTGCCTTTCTACGAAAAAGCGATGATGCCCATTATCGTGTCCTTCTGTTGCCAGTTGGTGCATTTTTGTGTTTCAAAGAGAAGTGATGTAGATCTGATAAATGCACAATTCGCGAGTTATAAAAAGAGAAAACTCTGGTCTTAGAAGTCTTTGCTTTTAATCAGGGACAATTTATCTTGGTAATTTTTCACAAATTCGAGTTTGCAAAGGGAAATGCCTCACTGGTAAAAGTTGGACTGCAGCGATGATGACCTTTTTGCAAATACACAACCGGGCACGTTGATTTTTTTCCTGGCTCTTGATCCACATCCATCCAGTCCAATCGTTCTTTAAAATCAAAGATCCCGTATACTTAAAAACATTGAGTGTCAATAGAATCGTAAAAACCGTCAAAATACTATCTATATACTGTGAATAAGGCCATAATTTGCTTCATTTTCTTTTTACTTTCTCAAACTCTGATTTTACGGAGTCCTGGGTTCACCTATATAGTGAACGTTCGTTGGTAAAGACAAATTATTGACTGATGAAATCTGTATACTGATGATGGGGGGGGGGTCTATCTTCTATAACGTTTTCACAGACCACACATACGTTTCTTTCTTGTTTTCACTTTATTTCTTGACATCGAACACATCTGCAGCCTTGACACTATTTATTTTCAGAACAGCGTGAGACAATTCAAAGTCCCAAACGAGATGTGTTAGAGAAACAGGAATGTACTTTTGGGATATTTCCCACCACCTCCGCAAACATTAACTGTTCAGTCCCAAGTAAAAAGCCAATACAAAATACCCCCAGAACAAAACTTCAGTATTAGAAGACACACAAGCTTCACACAAACCAAACGGAATGAAAACAACCAACAAAAATATTATGTTCTTTAAAATAAATATGACTATTAAAGTGCTTAATTTTTTCTTTGCTGTGGATTTCACAATAATTAGCAAAAATGATAGGCATAACATTCAACATGTTGGTTGATCTACTGGGGGGCAAAAAACGGCACTAAAATTAATCACACAAAGATCAAAATTCACAGTGCCAAAATTCCTAGTGCAAATATAAACAAAATGGGCTGTGGTTGATATATCATGTGTTCATATACGCTGATACAACAACTGGGGAATCTAAACATGAAACATGTAAAATATACAGAGTAAGTAACATTTCTTCAACGATTTTGACTGAGGAGGGATGGTCTAACAGAGTAACAGAGTATATTATGTATCGTTGCAACTAGTCACAAATCAAAAGTACCCAATGTTTCTTTTAATTTTTTTAGCAAAATGTCACAAGAGCTTTTCAATAAGCTTAGGCGGTTATATTATATTGATGGAGAAATTTTGTTTTGGTTTTTGTTGTTCTTTAAAATAGTTGCCTCTTTCGTATGTAATTCTTAAAACTTTGTACCATTTGAAAAATTATATTTACAGCAACAAAACAAAATACGGCTAAAGGCTCAAAAAGCGAAAAATAAACATCAATTTAAGAGAGGAAACTCACTTCTGTCCTTCATGTTGCGGAGTCGCTCCTCTTGTTGCCTTAGCATCGCCAGCTGTTCCGTCTCAAGAGCATCATCTGTGGTTGGTTTCCCAGGGTACATCTCTCGGAACTGCTTGCGGGAGTCTGAGTCCTCTGTGAGTGTGTGTGTGTGTGTGTGCATTTGTGGGTGTGTGTATATTTGTGTGTGTGTGTTTGTGTGTGCGGGTGTGTTTGTGTGTGTTAGTGTGTGTGTGTGTGCGTGTGTGTGTGTGTGTGTGTGTGTGTGTGTGTGTGTTGGGTGGGAAGGGGAGGGGGTTCATTAGTGACGGAAGGATTTTATTGGGGCAGGGAGGAGGGAACACAAACTATAATTAAATTACAAAAGATACGGAGGGGACGGGTTGTTGTTTTTAGTAATAGTTTCACGGCACTTGCAACACAATAAAGCCATACATGTGCTCAAGAATAGAGGTGTTATTAAAGAGTATCTTACAAAAAAAAGAAGGAGTGATAAGGACGATAGAAGTTCGACAGATAAAGAAGGAGCAAACCACATCAGAGCACACTAGTTCACGTGCGTTCTAACACCATTATAACTTCTTGTGCTGGAGTGCATCAAGTCTTTTACAGCAACAACAACAGGAAGAGCGACAACGACAGCGGCAACAGCAACAAAAACAACAACAGCCGGCGGTGGCATCTCTTCGGGGAGGATTCAGGGAGGTTGGACTGCCTCGCCCGCTACCCAAAGGAGGCAGAGGCCCTGGCGAAGAGCACGAAGAGCACGCTCTTCGGGGCTCCAAACATTTCGAACGGATAGGCTACCACACACACACACAGCAACAACAAACGACAAGAAAAATCATCGCGGTATCAGACACTCACTCTTATGCTTCAGGGCATTGAAATCTTCCAGAGCCCGGGAGCTAGCCCTGTCTCCCGGCGTCCTCCTGACAGCCACGGCGTTTCTGTTCATGGCAGTCTCAAACACATCCACCTCTTGCCTGTTTTGCCTGGGGGACAGATACATTCAACAAAGGTACTGGGGTCTGTCCCTGACAAACAAACGTGAACACCGCAACCTCGTTTAAAACGGGGGAAAATTAGATAACTGGCGTCTGCGGTGTAGCAGTTGAGCGCTTCGCGGTCACATGCAGGAGACCAGAGTTCAATTCCTGGGTGGCGGGGGGGAATTTTTATCGAGTATCTCGGTCTTTTTGTTGAGAAGCATCCCTCTCAACCCGTGTGGGCCCTGAAAGCCATAGTCAAAGCTTATATTTGCATTCTTGAATACTGTGTGCGTAGGTGGTGTGTCCTTGCAAACATATCCACAACCTCCACCCCCTTCCCACTCACACACACACTTTTTGCCGTTCCGACAACAATCAGAAACTGCAATCCCAACGCACCGCACCATCAGTGCAATTTCCCAGGTTCGTTGTCTCTTCCTCTCCCACGACAAGACATTACGACATCGGCCTGTGTGCTCAAACCTCGACCGTCACCGTCACCGTCACCGTCACCGCCAGACGAGCAGTCTCAATAAATGTTGTTGGCCGATACTTACCGCGTGAGCGTCGGAAGCTTGGTACAGATTTACCTGTTTCGTCAATGCAGACACAATGTGTGAGTAGGTTTTAGTGTAATAGTAATAATAATAATTATTATTTTATTTT
>NW_004797410.1:503475-506133 GCF_000002075.1 Aplysia californica | reverse complement strand
CCCCCCCCCCCCCCACACACACACACACTTTCTTAAATGATCTAAATTGTGTCGACGGGGCTGTAAAGCACCTACATTAAAAAAAACACATTTATGATACCAGACGGTTCACTTCTCTAAATTAAGATCCAAATAAATACGCCCTAAAAATGCAGGTGATGACATTGATATTAATGCGCTTTTGATATTATAATACAGGGAGCTATGTAGTAGCTTGTATACAAAGAGAGGGCACATAAATTGTTCTTTAAAAACAACAACTTTTTTTAAAGAAATGAAACAAAACGTGGTCAGTAGCTCCGATGGTGACATCTGTAAGATTTTCAAAGACCCCTTTAAAGAGAGCTGTGGAAGAGTTCTGTTTTAGTCACATTAAGCTGATATAAATTTAATAGACCCAAATCTTGAACACGAAAATACGATTTTGTGAAATAGCAGTGTCTGGAGTTTTAAGAACCACAAAGGCGAATTCTAAAAACAGTAAACATTGTGTTTAAAGGCACGACTTGTAACCAAAACAAATTAGATAAATCTAAGACAGACCAAATAAACATAACTGTGACTACAATTTGAAAACTTTTTTCCCCTGAAATTCATTTTAAAAAACGGCGTCATTACAATAAAGCTTATTGATAGTGTATTGTAATTATTAGGTTTTCTGCTCCGTGCACAAAAATCTACGGCGCCTAAGGTGTAGCAGTTAAGAGCTTCACTATCGCACGCAGAAGATCTGAGTTTTGATTCCCGTATTCCCGATTTTGTTTTTCTTTTGGGGAGGGGGGGGGTCCATCATGCATCTCATGTCCTTCTGCTGGGATGATGACTGTATCCCTCATATTTCGGGTTGCCCTTTCAAGGCAAGGTCGAAGCCCATCTTCTGAAGAATCTAACCGTGTCGATGAGGGTGTAGAATCACCAACATTTAATTTTGTGTTATATATGCACAAAGGCATGAGTTTAAAGCTGCCTGCTTCATTGACAATATACACTGTGTATATATGGAATCGGAAACGTAAACTATTTGCAACTTCAAACAGAGTTCTGGTTGTCTAGAGTAGGAACAATACAGGAACACAAGCATTTTACTACAATTATAACTATACTCACATAACAGGAGCGGGTGGTGGTCTCTGAATTTGTCTTGGGTCATAGATTTCCACATCATCCTGTGAGAGAGAACACAGTAAATTTCAGCTCGATATTAAAAGTGGAAAAAAAAGACAGAACTATTCGAGTCACAGTGAAAAATAAAGGCATGTATTGTTAAGTATGGCATAATATGTGCAGACTGAGGCAGAAACAGCAACAGATTTCTTGGAAGGGAAAAGTAAGAGGGTATTGTATAGGTAGAAGCAAACAGCAGGGTCATCCTAACGTGGTCTAGCAAAAAGAAAAAGAAAAAGAAATCCAAACCTATAAAACAATTAACAATCAGCCTCCTTACCTCTTGATCATCAAGCATGTGTTGTACTCTCTGCCGCTCCTTTCTCAACTGTTCTCTCATTCCTGCCAGCTGGTTGAGCACATCAGCACCTAGCAAAAATACCATACATTTATAAACAATCATAAAAGTACATGAAGAGCTACAGGTAAGCAAGAACTTTAATAATATTGATTCTGACAGCATGGCTAGACTACTTTAGTTTAGTAAGTGTTTTACTGCATTTGCAACAAACTAAGGTCATAAAAGTGCCGAAGATTAGAGGTGTTACAAGGGAGAAACAAACACAAAAAAGAAGGAGGAGAGATAAGGACGATAGATGTTTGATAGGAAAGAAGGAGCAAACCACAACAGAGCTACCGCCACCCACCCACAGCAAGACTACAAAGTGCTCTGAAGTGAGCAAATATGAATTGTGGAAATGGTGGTCTACCAGAAAATTATATAATGCTCAAGAATCGTGACTCGTGTTAAGGCGCTGTTTTATATTACAGATGAAAGGATTTATCACAAATCAATTAACACACAAAAGAATGTAGTCCACATATGGCTATGAAAACACTTTGGGTTCAAAGGGCTGCGTTAGATGCATTTGAAAAGTGACGAGGTCGGGGTAGGAGAGTTGGAGATAACTAGTCAGCCAGTTAGGAGATTATTATCGTTAAGTCATTCACATTTTCCCCAGTGCAGACAACACCAAGAAATATGTACTGTACATGTATTTCTATTTTAACAGTCAACATTCACATCATGATATGCAGGGATTATCTCTTACAACACACACACACACATACACACGCGCACACACACACACACTTACACACACACACACACACACACACACACACACACACACACAAACATGCACACAAACACAAACACACACACACACACACACACAAATACACACAAACATATGAACACTTTTGATTTTAAAAAACCCAACTAACACATCGTATTCCGCCAATCTTTTATCGAATGTACGCTTGTCCAGAAATATCCGTCAAGAATACATGCTCCCTCAGACCCAGCAAGCCTATAACAAGAGTATGCTTCTTTGAAACCTTTTAATTAAACATTCATCATCAGAGGTGATGAGAAACACAGACCAGACGAACAGTCTTTATCTCTGCTTAGACAACACTAGCCTTCCCTTACATTACATCACTGGGATCACTCTCCCTGTCTCTCTATCTCTTTCGGTCTGCTTCTCTCGT
>NW_004797410.1:501328-502746 GCF_000002075.1 Aplysia californica | reverse complement strand
CATCATCATCATCATCATCATCATCATCATCATCATCATCATCATCATCATCACCATCATCATCATCATCATCATCATCGAATGCATAATCATGGTACATAAAACAACTTACTCTTTGAGGCGGTGGTGGTTCTGGCTCAACTGTTCTGGTGCGAGCTGCTGGGATTGGTGGAGAGAGCGGCTGGGGGAAAAGGGTATAAAATCAAGAGTTGTGATACACGTCCATGCAATAATATGCAACAGAAAACACAAGTCAGATAACCAATGATAATAACGGTAACAGCTACTAAACCAACAAAACCGACATCACCACCAACAACAAGAAAATTATTAATAACAAAAATGCCTTTAAAAAATAAAATAGCAAGTGTTTTTATCCCCCCCCCCCTCGACATAATTTAGACCATTTAGGAGAAGAGCTTCGACCCTTCCTGTCAGGACCAACCCGCAATGAGAGTGATACAGTGTGCTAGTAGAAAGACAAAGACACTCCACCATTACACCCGGTCATAGGGAGAGAGGAAAAGCGTGTTCTTAGGGCGGACCGTGTTCTCAGGCGGATTTAATGGGAAACGACTCCTGCGCGTTGACTTCCCTTGTTTATTCTTTGGTTAAGAAATGATGGCCATTAAGTGATACTGACGTGTAAGGGAAGATTAAGAGGTTGGCTTTTTTAAAATGAAATCTGTGAGTCTATCGTAGTCGGGTACGTTGTTTTTACTGAAAGTGACAGCCAGAGGTTTCAATGCAAATTTGTACATGACAATATTGCTATATGAATTGATACCATATTGAAACTACGCGACAGTACCATTTACAGCTCTATGTGAGCGAAGGTAAAGAATCGCCATAAGAGGGCAAGCTTTCCTAATACGGTGTGCCCACTACGGACTCGATCGGCCGATCGGGCCCATCGCCCGACACGATCGCCTCAAAAACAAACGTGTTTGTTTTCAGTTTCAGGCGATCGAGTTGGGCGATCGAGTTGGGCGATCGACCCGATCCAGCTGTAGTTGACATCCCATATAAGACTGACGGACACTTTGACCAATATCAGAGAAGCAACCGATTGTACAAAGCTCGGTATGGTCTGTACCAATCAAAAACCACTAAGCGTTGACCAGCTCGATACGGCTCACGTGCATACCTAAGAAACGTTCAGTGTAAATTTAGAATCCCCTTAGCGTGTGGATTTCATCGACCACTAGGCCAAGCCAACCCCTCTTTTTGTGCAACATTTGGTAAAGCAGCTCAAAGAAGTATTTCACTGAGCTCAAACAGGGTGCCACGTTGGATTTATATTCTTTAAAAAGTTCTAAGGCACATATAGTATTATATAGAAAAATCCTGCCACACGGTTTAAAATGGGTTCTTGGGAGGACTGGGTTCTAACGTCGAGTGTTCGGAGGAGGAGGAGG
>NW_004797410.1:471490-500615 GCF_000002075.1 Aplysia californica | reverse complement strand
ATTATCATCATCATTATCACTATTATCATTATTATTATATCTATTCTTTTTTCAATGTTAGCATGAAACTTTAATCACTGAAAGAAAAATGTGAAGCCCAACCAAACTTAACACCAGTAGGGAGTAAACTATGTAAATTCATTATTACATAAAGACCATACTTTGTTAAGTCCCTTGCTACGTACGATCGCAAGCAACTTAAACCCCCATCTCGACACATACAAACACTATCTTTCACCATGTCCACGTTCAATCTTTCTGTTTTCTTTCAAACACTCAAACATTTTATTAAAGGATCATAATTCATTTAAAAACATTTCATACATTTATAATTAATCACACGCAGCTTTTTGGGGGACACTAAAAGCAAGATCATTTGAAAATTAAAAAATAACTGTCTTAGTACTGTATACTTTTCTAAAGCAGGCGAAATAATGGTGTAATATCAATATGACAAATAATAACACTAGATGTGATAAACACGCCATGCAATGACAGATAATCGATACTTCTGCTATGAGCAGATAAGTAATTCTTTATAACAGGTCATTGTTGGTGTTTATGAGAAACAAACAATAAAGACTCAAAAGAGATAATAATAAGCTTTCAGAGAAGTTCTAAACCAAATAAACACAAATAGGCAAAGGTAATTATTGCCTGATAATTTCTTTAACGTCAGCCGAGACTTCAAAGATATTGGCATTTTTTGCATAGTTTCGATCCCTAAAATGAACAGATTCAGTAAGGCCTACTTAAGCCCACCATTCCGAACCAACTTGACCTACTACACACATCTGGGGTCTCCACTCGCCGTCATTCGCAAAAGATGTTTTAACTTGATTTTAGAATGGGAAGGTTTGCTTAAGGATTCCTTATATTCTCTGGAGCATAACACATTCTGGCAGAGTTCGGGTGTAAAGGGAAGACACCCTGTTATTGATTCAAAATCATACGCTTAATGAAGTTACATCCCTTTTTTAACACATGACGGGCCAAACAGCCCCCACAAAACAGTGACGACATCTGTACGATAAATCATGGTTTCTAGTGTATCTAAAAATAATGCAGGGAGAACTAGCATAAGGGAAAACAAGAAAGGAAGGATAAAGGCACGGGGTAGATACATGGGTAGGCAGGAAAATTGTTTATAACTTTTTTTTCCGGCAACAGTCCACTACTGTTGTTTTGTTGGGGGTTTTTATGCGGGTTTGTTCTTTAATACTTAACCTTGGAAACAATGGGGAATAACGACTTTAATGAGTGCTGGTAGATACAGTGGGTCAGAAAGTAAAAGGTAACACTTTCAGTGCCAATAGTTGACATCGCAATTAACATTTTTCAGTACTATAATATTTTAATGATTAGTTGTAATCATGAAAAAAAAAAATCCAACGTAAGACCAAAGGAAAATAAAATGGAACATTAAAAAAATGAAAAACCATAAATTGAATTCCCAACCCAGTTTTCCTAAGAGTCTTACATCAAGATGTTTATCACAGAATCACACTGGGTTCACTCTTGTTAATGATGAACCCACACACACACACACACATACACACACACACACACACACACACACACACACACATAGATGGAGAGAGAGAAACAAATGAGGAGGACATAACTCTGACATATTCTTCAGCATTTTATGTTGAAAGATAGAACAAAGTTTGAAGTAGGTCCAAGATTTTAGCACTTGAAAAGCTGAAAAATTTCTCTGAAAAGACGTACATCTTTTCTGAAGCTGATACACAGTTCACATGCACAAAGTGAGAGGTTTACCCAATTTCTTAATAAATTACTGAGATAAGAGGTGCAGTCCAACATGTCCAAGATAATTATCCATTAGTGAAGAGGAAAATGGTCATCTTAGACAGGTGGTCCTCTGGACAGTGTCATGATAAAATAGAAAAACACAAGGGGGAAAGTGGTCGTTTGGAGGGGCCTACAGGTCAGTGCGTTGGATAGGTGGTTGTTAGAGCAGGTTCGACTATGCTTCTTCTGTAGAATGGCCACTACTGTATGGTGAGACCCTTTTTGAACATTGTTCCACTCAACATTTCATGGTCATCACTCACAAAACTTAATCTTCTGTGACAGTGAGTCAGATTAAACGAGACAGATGAGCCAGAAGTTTGATTAATCAGCACTGGAAATTTAATCTAGATAGAAACAGTTACGGGCCAGTGCAGTTTTCCTATATAAAAAATTATGGTACTTTTTACATGAAATTTTTGACTACCTAATTTAGCTTTCGGGGGGGGGGGAGGGGGGGTTTGTAGATTTACACACAATTATGCATTTTCATAATAAACATCCACTTATAAAGGAGTAATTTTATGACCCTTCTGCAGAGTACATGCCTTATATTCTGCAAACTAAAACTTGTGAACTGATAACTGGGTCCAGTGAGGATCAATGTATTTAAACAACAAAGCTTGAGTAACTGATTATTCGGTCCATTATTTTTTTTATTCAATATCTTTTACGCACTGTATGACACTGCAGGATGAACTAGCACTGCAAACACATCCACAGCAAAGAAAGAAAAACACACAATATTATAGGAAGGGGTATTATCACAAGGTATCATAAGGTGATCAACGAGCAAGGAACAAGGCCAACAGAGCCATAAGGACATAACAGTCGCATGGAGAGAATAGAGTGCATTCACAGATGTCAACAGTGATATGGTCAGCATGCCCTCAACCAAACAGCACAGCAAAAGGTGTGCAGAACAAAAGCGAAAAAAAAACCTTGGTCTCTTCAGCTGCTGGTTCCTCCTTTCCCCTCAGAGCTGGAATAGGGGGAGATTTTGCGCGGTTTCGCTCATCCGCCTGTAACATTTGTCCAGTGTTTCAACACAATTTTCATGTTTAGGCTAAAAAGGTTATGTAACATAGATCTCGAGGCTGCTTATGTCAGGAGAAAATTGTGCTGTCAGCTATCACTCTTGTAAATATTAATAACCTTTGCGTGTTGAGCAAAGTTGTGAATGGTAACACAGAATGATTTATTATAATGAAACTAAGGATGAGGGGGGTAGGCACAGATTTATACTCATCCAGCTCTAAGTACTGCAAAGCAGGAACAAAGCATTTATGTCAAATTGATGCTTACATAAATTAATATAGTTTTGAAGAATGACATGAAGACTTACAATTCAAGTCATTACTTTGCAGAGTATTTTGCGAAGGTTAATCATACCAATTATATTAATTGAGCTGTCCTCAGGGAAGCATAAAGTTGATGCACCAAGAAAGCGCTATGAAGGCACTCTGAAAATGTCTCTGAAGGACTTCAACATTAACATGGGCATGGGAGAGCAAAGTTCCTGACCGACACAGCTGGGGAACAGCAATCACAAAAGGCAGCAAATGCTATGTTATGAGGCTTCATAAATTAGAAATGCCGAAGCCAAGTTAGAGAGAAGCTACACGTATTCACAAGTGGAAATGAAGCTTTTAAAAAAGCTTAAAACGTAGAAAACTCTTCTCTGACAGAATTGGTCTCATTGACCATACAGATAACTGCAAGTCATCTTCATCCTTATTTCCTCTATTTCTCTTCAGAAAATACTATCCTCTGTACTGCCGTGCCAAGGCAGACCAACGTATCTGCAAAAATTAATAATTCTTGCATCTTCGTTTAAATGGACGCCTATACCCATTCTGCATCTTGTGTCAAAGGCAGGAAGACGTATTTGCACTACAAATAGGATATTTCACTATGGCAAACAGACATAACTGAAGAGCTATGAACATATTTCCAATAGCAGTGAGATGTAACTCAAAATCATAAAAAGTGCAGATACCTCGCTTTGCCTTGGCATGACAGTGTAGATGCATTGGTTATCGTCAGACATTAACAGACAAATTATTATGTTATATTAATAAACTTACAGCCTGCCTTTCTCTGATCTCCAGTTCTCTCTGCTCCCTAATTTCCTGCTGTCTGGCTTCCTCTGCCTCTCGTCTCACACGTTCACTTTCTCTCTTCTTGTCCTCAGCGGCCCTTATGATTTCCTCATTCTTACGTCGAGCCTGGAGTAACAGGAAAACTCTAATTACTTTCTCCAGAAGATAGTTGTGACTTTTGACAATGATAGAAAGTGAGAGGAATGAGTGTGTCAATGAGGAGGGTAATATTTGTGGGTAGCAATAACTTGGAAACAACTGGGAAAGGAACATGACAAATATCTCAGTGGAGGAATATTTGATGACTAATGGTTTTGGAGGAATAAAAGGTGGGGGACAGAGAGAGATAGTGGGGAGATTCTCGAAAATAGTCTTTAAATTCGACTTTGGCTCCCCAAAACACCTCTACTTTTTTGCTCACTCATGAATTCCCTTTGCTATAGTAAAGGACGGCTTCTGTCAACATTTCTGCCCTCTTCAAGACAACACTATAGACCTACTTAATTTTCAAACTTTACAAATCTTATGTTGATTTTTTAATCTTAGGGAAGTCGGTAGAAGTAGTAAATTTGACAGATCTCTAAAAGAAACAAAGGAAATATACCAATTTACATCAAGGGAAGGCCCATACATGAAATAACACAAACGCTATGCTCTTGAGAAGTAATTTCTCAATATGATTAAACTCAATTGTATGAGCAAAAACAGTTTGCTTTTTATGTGACAGTTCATACTGTCAAAAATCAATCTTTGCACAAGGTCTCTCAAGTGGCAATAGTTAATCAGGTCAACCACATTAAAGAAAAGAAATGTTTCTTTAAGGGTAATACTAACCACTGGACTTGTGTAATATATCGCTGTTTCCAAACACACAAAAAATTAAATAAAAGGTGACAGAACCATCTCTAAAGGTGGTGCCCATTGGAGGTTCTGATCATTTTAGATTTGGTTATGTCTTTTACCGCCTCAGGACACACTATAAATAGACCAACCACCCAAACTGATTGCCCAACATACAGCCTTAAAAACAAATTACGTTTATTATTGAAGTTCATCATCGGTTTTGTTGGGTTTGTGCCACAGTGGTAGCTTTTGCCCCTCCCATGGAGGAAAATCAGGCTAGTCCCCGACGACCAAACCGATAGAACCAAACCCAACCCAACCAATTATGCCAATGGGCACCTCTTATTAGATAGAATAAGAGTCTTTGTCAAGTTATGATCTAGCACATGTTGCCATAAAATTTATACATGGTTCGAGCAATGCATAATTGTGTAAACTATCTTTCCGAAAGATGCAATTTGTGTCCCACAAAATTTATTGAGAATTATTTAAAAAGTAAAACCCTTATGATACATAGTCTAGCAATAAAACAGATACTTAACATTGACTCCAATGAATCCAAAAAGCCTACCTCTTCTTCTTTTTCTTTCATTTTCCTTTGTTCTTCATCATACTCTCTCTGCATGCGAGCCCTTTGGTCATCAAGAAGTTTCTGCTCTCTTTCCTCTTCCAGTCTTTCAAGTTGTTTCTTTCTGTATTCTTCTGCCTTCTTTTCCTCTATCTGTAAAATCAAAGAATGAATAAAGATTCATAATATTTTAAATTACAACACATCTGTATAAAATTGTACCATACAACATGTACTGATACGAATTGGTTGTTTTCCAGATATAGAAGTAAATACATTGAAATATATACCATGAATTTTTTTAAAAGCAAATTTAATTATTACGAATAAAAAGCCATACACATTTTAGTTTAGTTTAGTTTTAGTAGAGGTTTTACGGCGCTCGTAACAGCATAAGGTCATATGAGCGCCAGAAGATTGGAGGTGTTACAAGAGAGTAACAAACATAAAAAAGAAGAAGGGGAGATAAGGACGATAGATGTTTGATAGGACGAAAGAAGGAGCAAACCACACCAGAGCACCCACCAACCACCCACCCATACACATTTATTTAGACTATTAAAAGATGAGAGTTCAAAATATTCGTGGTCAGATTTTGGTAAGCTGAGCCACATTGCAATACAACACGTTGCATTATTTGGCATGGTGACTATAGTATTAGATATTACATGATCTAAGCCAACCAGATCATACACGGTAAAGTGAAAACTACAGTTTAAAACTATTGAAAGGAGCACCTCTAATAGTTTTACACAAGGATATCTGTATCAAGTCTCCTTACCTGTCTCTTCAGATCAATCTTGTACTTGTCAGCCTGCATTTTCTCTGAATCCGTCTGAGGGTAAAAAATTATATATTAGACTCAAGGCAGGTCAGTATAATAATAAAGAAAAAAAAGAAACATCAAACAATATAGGAAATGGCAACAGCTCATTTGAAAAGACACCCTCCAGCCGCCCCTACAAACAATAAACACACAAATAAAAAATATAGCAATAAATCTCCTTGCCACCCTGAGAAAGGTAGAACATGAAGAGTAAATCATATCATGACACATTTTTCATTCTTCTTCCATTTCCCCTGTTAAACTTAAGTTAACCAGGATTCAATTGTACAAACCAGTAATCAGCTAAGCTTACATCAAAGAGCTCACAATGACAAAGGATCTCCTTGAACTGAGACAGCAGTGAAGCACAAATAGAATTTATGAAAGGGGGGGGGGGGAACAGGGAAACTTTATCAGTGCAATTGGGATTAGGACTAACGTCACCTGCTCTACTGAAATTATTTCTTTTTTTATATTATTCTTTTTTATGGTCACCTGCTTCACTGAAATCAATGTTTCTAAATGTTATTCATTAATTTTTATCTTTAAATTTTTTTCGCATGAACAAGGTTAGAAGCTTCCATGTGACATAATACACACACACACAAAATCAAAATCATTCACCTTTGGCATTCCGAAAATGCCATGTCCACCTCTGGCAAACGACGGGTCCCCATCAGCAGTGGTCTGTGCAGGAGGTGGACCAATCAGGTCATCTCTGTAGCTGTTGGCTGCCCGTGAGGTATTACCCCCGGCACCTCCTCCTATATCACCTCCAAACCCACGAGGAGAGAAATCCACCTGTCTCCCTCCTCCACTGCGGTAGCTGGTGGGGTCGTTATTGTCTCTCCGTATTTGCCGAAGATCGGCTGTAATACATGTAAAGAGACAATTGCATCCATAGGCTATTTGACCTTTGTACTATAAAACCTTGACCACATGTTTAATAATTACCCAGTTGAACCTGCTCTAATGACCATCAGTCCAAAACGATCACACGCACAAGCAACCTCTTTCAACTACCCCCCATCCCCGCATATTTTCTATAATTATTACAACACCATTGTCTGAGAGGACCACTTTTCTCCTCCGCAATGGGTAGTTGTCTTGGACAGGTTCAATTGTATTGTTTAAGCATGTGTTGACAAAGAAGGACCTTCTTTAAAAAGAATAATCAAAAAGAGTACTGAGTCATATTTCCTGAGAAAGAAAAAGAAGAGTTCTGAGGTGTTGTTGATGTTTTTTGGTGTAAGTTTAAGTTTTGATAAGAGAAAAATCTTGGCATGTCCGAAACAGGGTAAAGCTGGCAAATTTTGGGTGCTACTTCACTGAGTGAATACAAGACAAGTGTTCAATACAAATTTCCTGTCTCCATGGTACCTGGGGAAATTTTCTAAGCATTTGTTGAGAGCAGACAGGTAGATACTCACATATGACATTTCCCTGTGTGTCCCTCATGGGGGCACCACCTCCACCTTTGCCAAAAGGATCGTAGTGGCGAGCTTCCTCCTCCATCTTCAGATCATACCTAAAGGGGTTAAAGTAACGTTCAAAGCATTCTGACAATAGTTTTTTGCTGGTTACTTCAACTGAAATTGCCGTTTACGTCAAAGCATGTTTTAAAAAAAGGTTGAACAACAAATATAATAGTTGACCCTGACATAAATAGATCAGTGGACTATTTTTCATCAAACATATTACTTGTGTATATACATTTACTCTGCAAAGCTGAGATAATTTTCAAAATCTTGTCAGAATAGCAGATTTTTTTTTTTAACTGGTAAATTTCCGTTTCAATTTCCTTACTTTAGAATCCCTGAGGTTTACAGGTCGTCATATTTGTTACAATTGAAATCACTGACTGAATGCATACATACAGAAAAGAAAACTTTCAAGCAAAGAAAAACTTGCATGCAACAATGAGACTTGAAAGAACACAAATGCACAATCTAGAGCATAAAATTAATTATAATCTCTGTCTGCTGTCAGGTCCTGTTCAGTGATCATTACAACAAGAATTCAGTGAAACAATATGAAACACTCTTTGATTTTACCTTGACCCACGAGGCCTAAAATAGATTGAAGAACATTCAGGTACCAAATGTAATATAAGCAAAAACAAAGGAAAACCATATCTTCCTGGTTGACTTTAATATTTCTATAACCTCAACATAAAATGAGCAATTTTCAAAATGTGAGACCAGCTGGAGTGCCTCTTTTTTCCACCCACCAGAAACAACACAGGCAGAGAATTTGTTTCAAATCTGATTTTATGAACAAATAAAAATAAGTCAATTAATTCATTGAAAATTAGCACTAATCTACAATCTAACTAAATAAATGTAAATGAATTTGGAAACTAATGTGTTTATTATGTTTATTTTTGTAGTCTTTCACTAAACTTGAATATCAAACCATTCAAATAGTAGGCCTCCTCATAGGAAAAACAACTTTTAGAACCTATTAGGAAACATTTCAGATGCAATTTCTGTGAGCTTCAAAAAAAATCTAGCTGGTCAACGAGTGTGGACACACACATCCCATTCATATTTGTCATCATGCAACACTCTTTTATTCTGATGTCTAGAACCTCCCCATGTTGATAAAAAGAATGAATCCATAAGAAAAAAGTTTTAGTGTAACTATACTTTAACTACTATAAGAATTTTATCATCAATGATTTTCGCCAGTGGTGCTGTTATTGTGGGGAAAAAAATAGGCAAATACATTAATGCTACCTGTAGGTATATACTAAACAGAGACAAACATGTCACTTGTAAATGTGAGGTTTATGAATTGTAAACTGACAAAGATGGGAAGGTGTTCGGAATCAACAGTATTTGTTTGTTTGGTAAGTGATTTACAGTGCCACAAATACATCAGGTCATATGATCTGTGTATGTTTGAATAGTTTTGTCAGAGTACTTTCTAAGACTGGTACGGATGCTGATTGGATCTTTAAGGGCCAAAATAGTAGAGTTAGAAAAAACAATTTCAAATAGGAGAAAAAATGCTCAGTTACACACACTTTTAAAAGAACAGAGGCAGGGAAAGTGATCTTTTCTCTTCTTTTTTTTCAATAGCACCAAAGTCTGAGTATAATAAAGACCACAGAGTATCATCTCACCTTTCCTTCTCTTCCCTCTCTCTCTGTTTCTTCATGTTCTTTTCCTGGATTTGTCTCTCCAGCTCCTCTCTGTAGGCCGATGTGCTCTGCTTTTGATCTTTCTTACGGTCATCATCCGTGGCAAAGTCCATGCCAGCAGCAGCTCTACATGAGATGTAAAGAGAGATGAAAACCTATGTTCCGCATTTACCATAAAGACCTGGGGACACACTGCCTTTACCCTTTTATAAATTACTTTAGTTTAAGTAAGAGTTTTAAGGAACTAACAACACAATTAGGTAATGTAAGTGCCGATTTTTTAGCTCTTATTAGAGAGTAACAAACACAAAAAAGGAGGTGAGAGAAGGATGATAGAAGTTTGATAGGAAAGAAGGAGAAAACCAAACCAGAGCATATGCTAATCACCCACCTTTTGAAGATTGAAAGCAAGCTTCTGCCAGTGTGTAAATATGCTTGCTGGAGTAAAGAGAACTGCATCAACAAAATAAGTCCTTTAATAATAAATATCACTTCTTTGGCACCCACTTCCTGACGGCTATAGGCACTTTACAAAATTTCGAGAGCTTACACAATGACATATTTCATGCATCTTGACCCATGGATTGTAAAACAATTTTTCAAATACATATGTACCCATTATATATCAAATTTGACAAAAGTATACATATTATAACAAAATGTGGCAGCTAATCACATTTATTGTTGGAAGAAGAATCAAATAAACTGGGAAAATAGCACAGGGTAAAAGGAAGAAAACAGACAGAAACAAAAAAAGAAAACAAAACAAAGAGGACCTCAAACTACCTGGAAGCCTACGCAGGTGGTGGTAAAAATGTAACAGCCACCTAAGGGAGTTAAGGTGCACAGCCCCTGTAGACTTCAGGGACGACAACTCAAAGATTAAAGTATTCAAATACCAGTGTGGTTGAGTGAGACTCTTTGCAGGAAAAAAACCCACACAAGAAATGTGAGGTGTGCAGACAAAATGGGTTACTCCTCAGATTTTAGCCTTATGGAAATTGATACATCAACTTTATAGGTGAAGTTTGCAAAATTTGTAAGTATGGAATAATAAAAGACACGGTAGACTTGAACAAAATGGCATCGATTAAAAATCTATAAATCTGATCCCAGTGTCGATTTTTGGCCGATATATCCATTCTTGGATTGCGATAAGTAACTCATTTTGTCAGCACGCCTCACAAATTTTAAATCATAGAGTGATTGTAGCTACTGCTGAAGATGCTCTTACTGCTGCCAATACTGACCAAAAAACACCCCCCAAAGACTCAATGCTTGAGGAGTACCCACAGAGAGCATTACTATTATAATTATAGAGAAAATAGACATCTCAACTGTCCGGGTAAAATGCCATTTTTAGCATATAGAATTGCATCTTGAATTGAATTTAAATGTGACTAAGACAAACAATCCCTGTGTTGAACTAAATAGTGTCAAAATGGTTAAGGCCATTACGAAGATTATATATATGCGCAACTGGGAGGGCATACTTTTAATAAGAGTGTCTACAAGCCTTTATCTCAACCAAACCACAGACTGTGGGCACAAACCTGTTCTCTCTGAAACGAACTCGAGAAGTTGGACCATAGTCTCCACCTCCTCCAAGGTTCAGGGATGGTACGTCTGCTGGTCTTCCTCCCCCACCACCACCACCTCCTCCTCCTCTTCCTCCCCCACCTCCTCCAAGTCCAGGGGCTGTTAAAGAGGGGGAAATGGAAAAATAAATCGCATGTGGATTCAAAAAGGCAGACTTATTTGACCTTTTAATGACAAAAACATGAACAGTGAAAACAGAAGACTGCCTCCCACTCTCCATCTTCTCTCTCTCTCTCTCTCTCTCTCTCTCTCTCTCTCTCTCTCTCTCTCTCTCTCTCTCTCTCTCTCTCTCAAAGAGACACATTTTCTGATCAATCAATCATCACTGAGTGATCCTTTCACTGCTAGAATAGATCTGTAATCATACTGAAGACATGAGACAGTCGAGGGAGATAAAGTGAACTGGTGGGGATACTTTTGCTAGTCAATACTATGTAGTCTTTCATCCTTTTGGTTTAAAAGATATTGAGGAAACAGACTAGACTTCTAAATGACAACAGTCTCAAAAGTAGAAACATAACAATGTATCCACATTCGAACCATCTCTCTCTCTCTCTCTCTCCCTCTCCCTCTCTCTCTCTCTCTCTCTCTCTCTCTCTCTCTCTCTCTCTCTCTCTCTCTCTCTCTCTCCCTGTCAACATCTGCCTGTCCGTCTTTTTATCTACTTGTCTGTCTGTCTCATTATTTGACTGCCAGTTTATTGATCTGCCTGTCTCTTCATTTTTGTCCCCCTCCTACAGACTCATGCCGTGAGACACGTACACATAATACTACATTATTAATACACATATGCACAAAGAAAAACAACACGTTTGAGATGAGATTCATCAAAATAAAGCATGATGCTGTGGTGACAAAAAGAAAACAAAGTTGTATAGTGTGCATGTACTGACGATACTTTAACTCCTACTGTTGTGATATTGTGTGCTCACCACTGAAAAACAAATTTTCGCAAATTATAACAAAAGCGTTCATCAGACAAATAAAAACACACCTGGCAAAATGAATACACAAAGTAATATACTTTACAACAAGAGTGGTATGGAAGACGTGAAGAGAATGTGGTATTTACTACCACAACTCACAAAACTCTCAATAAAGAATATTTCGTTTAAAAAAAAACAACTTTTAAATCAAAAACAGAGTGCATTTTGAAATGAGTACTAATGATGCCTTAAAAGTATTTCAGGGTAGATCAAATTTTACTTTCTTTAAACAAAACACTTGTCTCAGCCTCAGTTATAAAAAAGTAACAGTCATTTTCCTACCCACAGCATGTATCCATTGTGTACAATATTGAAAAAAGCCCATATGGGAACATAAAACAATAAAAATTAGCAACACAAAATTAAGCATAATAATATACATTATCTTTCACCTTCAAACACTTAAGACATTGAATTGGAAGCAGAATGGAAATTGTAACAAACTTTGATTTATTGCAGCGAAACATTTGTTGAGAGACATCAATAATTTCTGATCGATAATCAGAAATACACTGGGCTAATCAACCCTTGGGAATGTAATCATGCAAGTGGAGTTGGGTTGGGGTTTTTTTTGGGGGGGCGGGAGTTTGGGGGGAGGGGGGTTGGTGTGTTTGTTTTTATTTGTTTTGGTGAGGGTTTCTTTTTTTTTGGGGGGGGGGGGGGGGGGGGGGTTGGGTTTTCTGGGGGGGGGGGGGGTCAAATTTAGTATGGAAACACTAAAAATTAGTGTGTTTCATCTGAAAAAAGCACAAAATTGAGTCTCAACCTTTGCCTTAAGTGAGTTTTCCCCTCAACATTTATATCAAGACAGTTCTGGCCTTTTTAGATTCAGAACGAACTATACTTTTACTTTTATCCACCTCTTATACCCTTTTGGGTGTCGCGGGGAAAAAAAAGACGTCTCTCTACCACCAGCCGGAGAGCTTGGGTCAGAGGGATGCCATGAGTTGTTAGTGTTTCCCTGACTCCATCTATCCAGGTCTTTCTCGGTCGCCCTCTAGCCTTATTGCCATTGAATTTTTTTATGTAGGCACATTGTGCTGGATGCACCATCGCATGAGATGTCTGAATCATTTGATTCTTTGGTGTTGGATGTGATGCATAACATCATTTGTACCCACTATTTCTCTGACTACTGAGTTTCTAATTTTGTCTCGCATGGTCTTGTTTGCTGCTTTTCTAAGACATCGCATTTCACATGTTGTAATTTTTTGCTCCAATGTCTTGTTCGTGGTCCATGTTTGGCATTGATAGGTGGGTGTTGGGATGAATATGGTGTTGATCATTTTGAGTTTTGTCGTCAAGGGGATGTTAGGATGTTTCAGTAGTGGAGCAAGCTGGTAACTAACAGCACTGGCCTTTTGTACTCGTGTTTCAGTTTCTCTCTTCAGTCGCCCATCTTCTGTGAACGTACTTCCGAGGTGTTTAAATTCTTGGACCTGTCTGAGACTGTTGTTGTTGATGCGTATTTTGAGTGGTCCTTGATTTCTGCTTACTTTCATTCTCTCTGTTTTATTGATGTTGATCTCCATGTCGTAGGAGTTACATTCTTTGTTTAATCTGGTGGTGTGTTGTTGGGGACTTTGTTCGTCTTTGTGTGCCAGGATTTGGTTGTCAGCGAAGAGTAATTCATTTAGGGCATCTGGTTCTGTGTTGGCCTCTTTTGTAATTCTATCCATATATATATGATAAATAGTAGTGGTGATAGGACACAACCATGTCTTACTTCCGATGTTATCTCGAACCATTCTGTGAGTCCCTCTGACGTTCTTACAGTACTTATGCTGTTCTCGTAAATGGCACGGATGTTATCTAGGAGTTGGCTTCTTACAGTGCAGTTTTCAAGTTCTTTCCACAGCTGTCCTCTGTTCACTCTGTCGAACGCTTTCTCCTGGTCGACAAATACTATGTTTAGTTCCCTATTGTGTTATATTGCCCTTTCGCATATTCGTCGTAGGGCAAATATTATATCGTGCATCCTCTTCCCTTTCTAAATCCCATTTGGGCCTCACTCAGAAATGGTTCAACTTTGTGTCTTGTTCGTCATTCCAATATCATGGCGAACATCTTGCCCACATGGCTTAGCAGTAAGTAAAATGCCTCTATACATTCTACAGTCTCTCTTACTGCTTTTCTTCTTCCAGATTGGTACTATGACTGCTCTTTGCCAGTCGCCGGGAACTTTTCTTTCTGTCCATGCTTTCTGGAAGATTTTTGAGAGCCAAGTTATTCCAGTTTCACCACATGCTAGGATAGTGGGCTCGTCTATTCATGTGCCCAATTTATTGGGGTGCTGATTTTAACTGCTTGTCAGACCTCTGATGGTATGATGGTCGGTCCAGAACTAACTATAGCTTTTAAAGGCATAATCAAAGTCTTTTTAAAAGGTTGTAATTTTGTATTTCTGCCAGATAAATTCAGCATCATCAGTGCCTTTCACCCCTGGTAAGGTATAGGCCAAATACAAGCTCCTTCAATTTATCTCTATCCTGGGCCATCCTTCCTCGCTCGTTCCAAGTGAGCTTCATCTCTCTCATGTCCCTTTCCACACATCTCCTCCATGTCTCTCGTGGCCTACCCCCGCATCGTGCTCCCTGTGGGTTCCATTGCAGTGGCTGTCTTGTGATGTTTCCAGATAAATTGTTTCTGTTTTATTTTTAGATCAGATTATCCCGCAGTGAAATTATTAGAAATTGTGGCACATTAATATAGTATTCACTATATAATACAATCAAAAGCAACAAAGATGTAGGAAGCGTTAGGAGGAGAATACTATACGCATCCCCTGATTTACAGCACCCACAAGTTGAGTCACATGGTGAAAACAGATGTCTATATACCAGTCACAGCAAACACCATATGTAATGTATGACAAACTGAATGTATACCTTCTGGTTCCTGGGGTGGTTGCTTTTCTTTATAATCCTGTTCTACCCCTGAGGGAACAATTTATTTGAAATGACAGTTTTGCACCGTCCACTTTGGCTTACAAACATGAATGGCGATTAACAGAGAAAAATACAAGTAGATTTGGAACATGATAACATGCTTCCACACTGCATACACTGTGATCCTACATGTTTCCCAAGAGAAATGTTCATTGGTATTGATCAGTCTTATCTCAAAGGCTGACGGAATATCAGACCATAATTCCGTGAAATTTGTTATAACTGAACGAAAAAGTCTAAATCAATTTTCTTTTTCTTATTTGGATTTAAACAAACACAACCAGGTAATAACGATGAACTTCTTAAACAATAAGAGCAGGAAAACTGCTTAAAATAATGGGGAACAGTTCAACAAACACTCAATCCCCATCCAAAACAGTGCTGACCAACTATGGGACCTGATTCGACACTACAGAACAGATAGGGGTCTCCAGAAGAAAGTCCTGACTGAGAAGTTGCCTTCTCGTGGCAACTGCACAGGCACTGACAGCAAGGTTGGGCATGGTTGTAACCTGAGACCATTGTTTGGTACAAATATAAGTTACACGGATATAACAGATAAAGTGACAAAGATGGGAGGAAAAAAAATGCACTCCTCCATCAATGACAGAGAAAGAGAGAAAAATGAGAGGTAAAGGTGTGGCAGCACACTATACAATGTTCTCAAGTTTGGCACAGACACTGGATGAAGCAAAAGAGTGCAGATGATCGATTCTTTCCTTCTGTTCTCTGCAACCATCAATCCCTGACACGCATGAGTCAGCCCTATAGCCACTTGAGCTACAATATCAGGATCTGAACTTTGCATAACACATAGCACAAACATAATTGTCTGTTGTGACAAGACGGTGTGAGGTCATTGCTTTTAGGAACACATGTAGAAAGCAATTTTCATCCTTTTAACTATCATTTTCATCATTTTCTCAGGAGCATTTAGTCTTCAACTTGATACAGTGTAAATAATTCTTCCTAAATCTGTACTTTAAATGTGACTTCTACTTCATCATGTTATAAATACTATGAGGCAGCAGCAGAGTTGAAAGGCCACTGTCTCTTAACCTATACTTACGAGCATTCATGCTTGGATCCAAAGGATTGTACGCTGCATAAAAATTGTAGGCTTCATCCACGGAGTTATTCAGAGTGGGCACGGCATTGGCTGTGATGAATGTCCTGAAAACAGAAGACCACAGGAGGTATTCATTAAGACATCCATTTATAACTTTTGACATTTTCACGGAAGTCTCTTCTGCAAAATGAGTATGTTTTATGCGATGTAGGCCAATAGCCTTAAACACTGAAAAATCCGACCTTCCTGCCTTCCTAGCATTCATGTATTATTGATGAAAACATCACATATTAACCTGTTATAAAGGATAAATCATGTTTACTTATTCAAACATCAATGACTACTCTACAAGAGGTATTTCAGAAACCTCAAGAGCCTATTTGTACTGGTATGAACACTTGGACATCTTATCTGGAGATATTAAAAGATATTCACAACAATAATGTATATAATTATGTAATAGAAAATACTGAGAAATACATAGAGTGGTCACAGTGGTATAAATGCTCTGAAGCCGGGATATCATTTAAAAATTAGATATTCTGTTCAAATTAAAGAGTCATTAATGTTTAAGTCGCAAAACAATTACACTGTACTAAGCATGCATTTCAATACATGGATTTGAATTTGACTTGGGAGCTCCACAAATGAAAGGAAGTCTAAGATTATGAAATCTACAGTTCAAATTTTGCTGAGTATGTGGTCAGTGTCTTGTGAAATTCAATGTTACATACAGTTTCTGTAATCAAAACACGACTTTGTCTCAACTTTTCAATACAAAGAAATGGAGTTAATAAGGGAAAATAACGATATCCTCAAAGAAAAACATTTTTTGCAACAAAGAAGCTAAAACTGAAAAAGAGGACAGCATTGATGTTTTACACCACTTTTACACATCTGCAAACACATGAAGATTCAAATATGAACTCATGAACAAAAGCAAGAAACTTTGGTGTAGACTTGAATCATCTGTCCAAGTGTGAGCATTATGATTCTAATGATTCCTTGATTAGTTCAAAGAAGTAGAGAGAAAAAAATCAACTGGATAGTAACAGGTCATGCCAGTTTCAACAGAGTAAATGTTTTTCAGAAATAAGGGTCAAATTTTTTTCAGCTATGCTGTATTTACAGATTCCTATTGTATTGTTCATGGTTAGTACAGCATAAACCTTTTTTTTTTTTTGTAAAGTGTTTTACGGCGCTCGCAACTGCATAGGTCATATGAGCGCGCGGGACACACCTAATATTTTCAGTTGGTAGGAAATTTTGAATTTTGCCCGGGTGGCGGCCGAAGCCTACTCTTATCGATTTTAGACACCAAGGGATCTTTAACGTGCGCAACTTGCACACGGGCCCTCCGAGATTTTTCGCCCTTGTCCGAGAAGGCTAGGTGTAGATCTTTCCTACCAGAAGATCAGGGGTGTGGCAGAAAGACAGCAGTAAGGAGGAGCCAAGGAGTAGCAGTAGAAAGGCTGCAGAAAGAGTCAGGAGCCCAGAGGAGGGGCAAAGGGGGTGTGGGGGTGGGGGCAGAAAGTGGAATTGAAAGCAGACGACAGAACATTGCTAGAGAGCAGGAAAGGAGGTGAAAGGAGACAATTTTAGAGAAGAAAATATTTCGGTCGCTACCCGGATTCGAACCCGGGACCTTTGAATGAGAGGCCAACACCTTAACCTCTAGGCCACGAGAGCCCCCCATAAACCTTTGAAGCCGTACAGGGACTTCAGGCAGATAGGACGCTGAAGACAGAAGCCCTCCAAACCAAAATTCCTACCAAACAATTTTAATATCTAGGAGGGGTTCGTGTACAGAGATGCATATCAGCACAATAACAGTAGTTTGGTATTCAGAAAGAATGGAACTGATCGTCAAAAACAATAGAAGAAAAGAAGAAAAGTAGGACCTACCATTGGCGCTCTCTAATCATCAGCTATTAATTTTAAACAAACCATTTCTGACAATTATGTTGAAATCACAATCTGAGTTAGCCCTCAATGACACTTTTATTGCCTGGTTCTTAAGCACTAATTTCAAACATTTTTCTCATCACTCAAGATGCTAGATCCTCAAATAACATTGTGAAAAATTATAGCTTATTTCTTTGTGTGTGAGTTCAAATCCTGCCAATAATTTTAAAGGTGGCATATTTGTATTCTTATCTGAGAGAAAAAGCTTGGAAAAACAACCGGCTCAAACAAAAATTTCTTTATGACAATGTGTTTATCAAACTCATAACTCAACTGCACCACACCAACAGACCAAACTGTGGTTGTCCAGTAAAAATTAAAATTTTTGTTTTTGTTTTAGCTGTGTTCCTGTAGAACAACCGGCTAGTTAAATTGAGTCAATAGGGGCATAAAACACTAACACTTAAAGTTAAATTATTGAACGCCCCATTAGCTGCAATTGGGTCATTTCAAAGGGCACTTTGGACTCTTGTCATGTGATCAAGGTGAGAACTTGTAGAATGATGATGATGATGATGATGATGATGATGATGATGATGATGATGATGATGATAAGCCAACAGCAGCAGTCAGAGAGCTTAGAGTGATACGATGTGGGAAATATGTGTTGACATATTACATTGCTTCAAACACAGTAGAGGGTGCCGAAAACTGATTGAGAAATACAAAAATCGTCCAAACACTGTACTTCTATTTGAAAAAAAAATAATACCAATTCAAACACATAAATGACAAAATGCGTTGACGACAAAAAGAGATAACTGAAAACAAAAAAGTATATCAAAATTTAATAATTGCGTCTCTGTATACTGTGAAGACAGACAGAGAAAACATAAGAATATCAAATACGAGAGAGAAACAGATTCCACAGAAAGCTTATCTAGAATGAAATATGACAAAATAAGGAAGTAAGTGATGGAGATATCTTACTTATTGTACCATCTTTAAGGTTTCAAATACCAGGGAAAGAAACAGAAGGAAGAGAATTATTGTTCTGAAATAACATAAATTATGGTGTATTCAATACAAACGTGAAACACAAAGACAGAAATCCACAGACAATCGCAGATATAGGCTGGAGACTCAAAAATACTACTTTGACAAAAACTACTGTCAGGTAATTCTCTTTCCAATTAAAGAGTTGATTCTTTCCAAAGACGATGCTCTGCAAGATTTTTACTTTTGGTAGTTGTTTTATTATGTTTAGTGTTACCACAACAAAAATAGCATTATTACATGTTCTGAAAGTAGTTTGCTCTATTGATAACTGATGAAATGTATAAAACGACATGCACTTAATATGATAATCTTGCATATCTGAATCAATCTGACGTCAATTTTTTTGTGTTAACATAAAAGTGAAATGTTAATACCTGTGTTCCAGTAAAATTTAGAGGATCATTGCCAGTTCTAAATATCATAGCATATTGTGAGATGCAACATGTACTTTTCACTGCAAGGTTATATCAAAACGTTAAGTCATGAATTGTTTACATTAAAAAGCAGTCAACTCTGAAACGCAAAAACACTAACAACAAAACAGTCACAGAATTCATGGAAAACGATCAAAGTAACATCAACATCATGCAAACCCCTTAGGACAGCAAGCCTTTGGTCAGGTCTGTTCATTTACAGCCTATTCAATAACGTTTTCACAAATAACACAGAGCCAAGGAGGGTGTGGCATTGTTTGTGAATGACCTTTGCTAAGTCTTGAATAAAATATTTTTCTAAATTCATAAAGTCTATCTAATTGCTGAAATCATTTGTAAAGTTTTGAAACATAAATCAGCATCCTTATGTTCCTAACCTAAGGGGTTGATAATGTGATGAAACTATGACCAGGAAAATATAATAATGAAAATAATCAGTTTATAAATGCAACCAAAGCCAAAGATTTATGGAATCGGAAAAAGATTTCCAATATTTTGGAACCAAAGGAAAAATAAATCGTTGTTTAACATTCAGTGCCAAGTATTAATCCGTGGCCAAAGTCCCATTGCCAGTAAGTGAAATAATCAGAAAAAAGCAAATAAATAGAAACTCTACAGGAGCCACATCAAGAACGTGCATCAGAGAACTGCCTAAATGGTGAACACGAAGAAGCTTCACGCAGAGAGAGACGGCAAACAAAGGAAGAGCTCACGTCATTGATTGACAGCTACCACGTGCAGCAGACGTCATCTCCCATGCAAACCGCTCTGCAGTCTTCTTCTTCACTTCTGTAAGCCTTTCTTCATACTTTTCAGTTCAAATGTCCGAGATTTGGTTATGAAGGAAACTTTAAATCTCTTTAGGCCATCCATCATTCTTTAAAGCATAGTGAAGAAGCTATTTTAATAGGACCTTCATCTTTTAAAAAAATGAGATAATATTATTTTCATGTTTATATTGTTCCATTAGAAAGTTATGGGTGTCCGAAATTAAAATCAACAAGACTTTCGTCTCAATTACTTCAATTGTTGCTTGCATCCCATGCGGAGACGTTGAAATCATCTTTGACAAAATATGTCTTTTGAGTGAAGATCAAGGAGAAAGCAAATCTGACACTGAAGGACTAAGAATTAGAGAGCAAATAAAAATTCAAACTGCAAAGCTAAATAAAGTAAAATAAATTCATCTCCTGACTGAATGTATACGTCTTACTGGTATAATGTAATTGGGATAAACAGTGTTTCAAAATAGTATTGGAAAGCCTAGAAGATATAATAATCGTGAAGTTAGCGATTGACCATAACATATTTCTCTGTAAGGTTGTCTTGAGACTTAGAAAAGGGTCATTCACATTCTATGCCTTCCAGTATATTGTTTTTCTATTTTGCATATACTGGGGGAAAAAACTATAAAAAAACAAATGGACCCAAAGGCTTGCTGGTACATATGTGATTCAAACCCAAAGCTAACAGCAATTATTTTCTTTGCTGCTATCCACTCCACACGAACAGCAAGGAGTTTGGATATCTCAAAGCGAATCAAACTCCATCCTAAAAAATTGGGAAGGTTGGTAGTGATAGACAGGAAGGAAAGAAAACTCAGAAAAGAGAAAAAGTCCTCTGGATACCTCTTTTTGTTTTCCGTTCTAAGCTCTTTTTCCCAGAACAGTCACAAAAAGCAGCACCAAGTAAAATTAATATAGAATGCAGCACCTCATTAGCTTCATAATATGAAAATCTGGAGCATTCAAGTCTTGGTGTGTCTCCAACTTTCTCGATTTTGAAAAAAAACGTGCAAAGTGCAATATTCGATCCACATCATTTCTCAACTTTTCTTTGACAACTTACGTTATCTAAGGGTCCCAATTAACAATCACCACACGACTTCTAGCATTTCCATTTCTCTTTGTCGAATCCTTCCTTCTTGCTCCTTCTTATTTGTGTCCACTTCCTCCTCTTCCTTTCCCTCACTGCTTGAAATATTAAACTTTTCAAATTTGGAAGATCCATGTCTATGTCATCCTATTGTGTAAAGCTCCATAAACGTAGAACAGCTTGAGACACAAGTTCAATATCCCAATGAACTTACAAAACAAAAGACCTTTAAAATTTGGCATTCCTTAAAACAAAGACACATATGAAATTCCCAGGTGAATACTTTAGAAGTCAACCGAAACATGTTCAACATACTTTTAAGAAGTTTTGGAACATAAAACATAATCATTTTATAACATAGACATAAAGTCATTGTTTTGGCCTATGAATGATACAAACCTTTGAACTAAATATTTAAATCATTTTAAATTCAAAAGCATCTGTCCAAGGATCTGAGCCCAGTCACTTGTGTCTCATTCTGAGGTATTGCCAGTCACACGACCAGCAACACAAAGCCAACACAACAACCTCTCATTCAGCATTAGTTGATCCGTAACTTAAACGAAGACATGGTTTAATACAGACACCAGGACTCCTTCATGGGGAAAACCAAAATGGGCTTTCCATTTCATCTGCCACATTTGGTCTTTGTAAAGTTGTGGTACAGACACAATCTACTGAAATCATGTCAACGAGTAGGCTACTCAAATGCAATAGATGTTCAAACAACAAAAACCATGTGTTTCTATTTCACAGTACCATGAGACAGTTTTATTTAGAATTCACAACAGTAAATATTGTGCAAATAAAAAGATCATCCTCTAGAGGCCAGTAACAATTCAACTGTAAGTCAATATTTAAACAAAACTTGACATGTAGAACTTCCAGGGGGAATAAATCAGAAGCTAAAGAATGCTTTGTTCATTTTGATTAGTGTTATCTTTCACTCAGAAGTAGGGCCTATTAATTCACTTTGAATGAGGCAAGACCACAGAAAGCAGACCAGGATACCATCGCTTTGTACCCAAAATCACACATGTCATGTGAATTTTCTGTCCTTTCATTAACAGACTTTTGAGGTCAATTGCCCTCCGTTACCCGCTCATATAACTTAAAAATAGGTAATCACCATCCCATTCCTCGTGGCACCAGCAATTGACATTTGTCATGGTGTAAATTCGTTCTTCAATATAATTTTTCCACACACAAATTTTTTTCTTCTGAATTGAGTACTGCCAAACACACAAACAAAACACCTGAAACATCCCATATAACCTGAGGCCAGACACATTTAAAACGCTGTGCCTTCTAAACCACTTTATCCTTTTAAGTTCGAAATGACAAAGCATACGAAAAAGTCAGGAAAAAGGAAAATCACTTGCCATCAGTGTACTAAATAGTCAGCGCATATGCTAGGAGCTCGCTTACTAAACTTGGGTTGTACACGTGTTATGTGAGAGTTTTTGTAATACTGAGAAAGGCCACTATGCATGACATTAATTATTGAAACCGTAAAAGTTTTACTCCCTCATCAACACTCTTAAGATCATTTAGGAGACGGGCTGCTCCGACACTTTGATCATGCCAGTCAGAGCCAACCCAGGCTGAGAAGGACACAACCTCCTAGCAGAAAGAGGGAGAAACTCAATAAAGATTCTCCCAACGTGGGAATCGGACTCACATCTCCTGCATGCTATGGCAAAGCGCCTCACCGCTATACCACAGACGTCCGCCCGAATGACTGTAAAAATCCAGTACTTTTAATTATAGAAGCATAAACAGGCTGCATTTTCTTGAAAAGTTTGTCAAAAAGAAAAAAATACGACAAACAATACAATTCTTTCCAGAACTCCTGTTCGTCATTTAAAAAATTACCCAACAGGAAAAGTATACAATGCGTAGTTTTGATATTAAAAAAAGGAGAGAACTAGTATTTCTTTCACTGACCAATTGAGCAAAAAAAAATGTTTTAGAGACTTTCAGCACAAACATTTTGATAAAGGCACCTATGACCTCAAAAAGGCAACAGAACAATTGATATTCAACAACTCAGAATATTACTGACCTCTCTTCAGTAAAACTTATTCGCATGTAAAAGAAAAATTATACAGATGGGAATGATTGTGCAAGAGCACAAATCATGAGCAATCAGAAAAAAATTAACTGTGTAACGATTTCAAAAAGGAAACTAGATCAAATGCGTATGATGCTCTCATCAAAGATCAATAATTGTATGCTTTTCAGTCATATGCTATGACATCTTCTTGGTGAAGCTACATAAATGATAGACAAGTCCTATAAAATACAACAGGATGAGTATACGTTACCCTCCAATGACAGGACCATTATGAACATAATAATGAACTTCAGGTATATATGGCTCCTATTTCAAATGTGGTCCAAGCTTTCTTTCTTTGGTGTCACAGTATAAGCTTGCCAGAGCTATTAGCTTTCATGTCGAGCTAAAGTTCACCACTAACAAAATAACCAAATGTATAATAAGTGAGAGAGAAGCTACTTAACATGGCTCTCTCTTCCGTTCCCCAAGATGTACAAATTTTTGACCTAACCTTGAACATGCAAGCTCTTCAGGAAAACCACAATTTCAGATTTTGACCAGTAGGTGCATCCCTTTTTCATAGACAAAGCTCAAGGCAGCCTTTCAAGTGTTGAATCCGCACAATAACTTAAAGGAAATAATCTCTAACTTAAACTGCATTCTGATACCCGTACAGACGATTTTGGAATGGTGTCATTTAAAAGTATTTAAATATGTATTAAGTGAAAATATTAAAGGAACACATCTATGAACAAATCCTGTTCAAAACTTCAGGCAAAGTTTATATGGTGAAATAAAAAACAATAACTCGGTTCATCAAAATAAGGCGCCACTTTTTCAAGACAAAATTCATTGACTTGTAAAAATATAGAGACATGGTCAAAGAATGTGCGTTACACAGTATAAAATTTAATACATATATGTTTGTTACAAACACATGGCTCTTTCACGAGGACAACCATTGAAAAAAAGACTGAGACTGGTTCAAACAAATATATTTTGATTACTCTCTGGGAAAAATTAATGCACCCTGCCCAGTGGAAAGAAGGTTTGGAAGAAGACAATCTACACATAAATTGGAAAGCACAGAATTTCGATGAAATCATTGGTACTTTCAGACATATCACAAGAGACCTTGAATCAATCTACAATCTAAAGCAGATGTAAGATTTATAAGCCTAATAAAAATGTCTTTCTAGGCTACAAGTATGCTAAACTGTGTGCAAGGGCTACACACTACTCAAACAGAAGAAGTCAGAATGTTTTCTTAAAGGTAGAATAAAGCCTGAACTATAAATTGTCAAGAGTCAGAAGGACAACAAAACTGTATAATGTCCATTTCAAACATTTTGTGATTTGTAAACCAATGACTAAAACCCCATTAGAAAATGCAATGGCACAATATACATCTATCTCAAACCAAAAAATGTTGCCACAATGTGTACACTCATCATAACAATTCTGACATGTAAAACCTTGATTTTAAAAAAGTTGATTAAATATTTGTGACAAAATTATGTATGATGCTCTCAAAGAAACAGTTGAGTCCATGGTTTAGCAATCCAAGAAAAGCGTACAAATTATAAACCACACCCCCAAAACAGCAGGCACTTGTATACACTGGTCATTGTATACACTTTAAATAAAAACACAATGTACTTGATATATCTATGCATTGTAAAACCAACAAACCCTGTATTCCTTAAAGGTAGAAAATTTTGGACATTTCATTTTGTCTTCCATTAGTTACAGTTGAAAATGAATTATTTAGATAAAAGTTCTAACATCTAAAAGTATAGTACAGTAGATCAAAGCAGTTCATTACAACAAAAACAAATTAATCTAATGAAGAAAGGAAATGGAACAATAAGTTGGACAAGCATTACTTGACTCTAGCAGTTTCAGCAGCTACGCTGTGTAGTACAGGCAAACTACTTACGAGGGCTGGTACTGCAGTCCTGCTGGTGGGTCCATGGTGGAGATGGTGGGTCTCTCCAGGATGCCTACATCAAGGTCAAAGTTTGAGATTGGCTGTGTGGGAGCACCACCACCTCCGCCGCCGCCGCCTCCAGCGTTTCTGCCCACGTTGAGGCCTCCAAGAGCTGTAAAGTCTCCAGTGGGTTGGCGTCGCCCCAAGATGGCATTCGAGCGAGGGCTAATACAAAAGAGAAAGAAGAGAATTACAATTTCAGATTTCAAAACGGATCAATGTTCTTTGATTTAACACAAGAGTAAAGAACTTCACACAACATGTTTCTTGACTTAACTCAAGAGTAAAGTATTTCACTTGACTCAATGGAACTTTTGCGGAGGCCCATCTTTGATCCCTATATTTATATCTCAGCATAAATTCCTCGTCTGATGACAAAAACCTCTGAGTTAAACAGTATTTTAGCTCTCTAAAAAAGCACATATTTTTGGCTTGCAAAAGCAGGTTCTTCAAATGACACCTAATACTTAGGCCTGCCACTCCCAAAGCAGCAGAGGCCATCCATGGATCCTCCCCATCTAACGGAGATATATGCTGTTTTCTAACCCCATTCCCCTGCTGCCCTGTCTTTTCAGCCCCTTAAGGATAGGTATTACCCTCAAATGCCATTTCCAAAGTGTGACGAAAAAGAATTGCGTGAAACAAAAATTGATAAACAAAAATAACAGAAGGAGGTGAGAGACAGGAACACCTATTGCAGTGTTGCTCTCCAAACACTGACAGCTGAATTAAAAAACCAAAGACATCACTTCGCAAGTCAAAAGGCAATAGCTTATTAACTTTTCTTGTACCCCAACAACTGATCTTCCCTTTATTTTCTATGTGCTAGAGTAATAAGTACGAGTAGAAGTAACAGGAGCAAAGAACAGAAAATGTTAACCCCCCATCATCATCTACATACAACATGGCATTGGACTCAAAGGGATGAGCTGAGTAAACAATAATGAACGGATTAGAAGATCGGTGTCGACAAAGCAACATTTCACTGTCGTCCCTTCTGCATTTCTTGTCACAGGGTCAAGGAGATCAACGATGCACCCCTTTAACTTTCTCCCTAGCTTATGAACCTCAGCATGTTTAGAAGCCTAACAGGGTCTGCACAATACCCAAACTCACCTGATATCATCCAGCTTGTGCAGATCATCCAGGATCTTGGTGTGGTAGGCACCAACATTGTTAGCTCTACGTGGGGGACGAGGATCCACGCGGTTTGATTCCAGGTGGATCGCCCCAGTGTTGTTGATCAGTGACCCCTCTTGGCGTTCCCTGGAAAAACAAGAGAGGAGCAAAGATTACATTTTGTTGTTGTTGCTGTTGTTGTTGCTGCTGTTGTTGTTGTTGTTGTTGCTGCTGCTGCTGCTGTTGTTGTTGCTGTTGTTGTTGTTGCTGCTGCTTCTGTTTTTCTCCTCGTCCTCCTCCTCCTCCTCCTCCTCCCCCTCCCCCTCCTCCTCCTCCTCCTCCTCTTCTTCTTCCTCCTCCTCCTCCTCCTCTTCCTTCTCCTTCTTCCTCTTCTTCTTCTTTTTCTTCTTCTTCTTCTTCTTCTTCTTCTTCTTCTTCTTCTTCTTCTTCTTCTTCTTCTTCTTCTTCTTCTTCTTCTTCTTCTTCTTCTTCTTCTTCTTCTTCTTCTTCTTATCGCTGCTGGAGCTCAAGGAGTAACTGACTACAAGATCTTCAGCTCACAGTGCAGTTGATTTTTACGTACAAGGCCATTGGCCATTTCATCTAAAACAACAAACAAAACAAAAACTAACGCTAGCAGGAATTGAATTCCAAACCATTTGGTTGGAAGGTGAACACAATGCCTGTTGAGCTACTGATCCCTAACTTTAAAAAGAAAATTGTTTCTTTACTCGTTTCTTTATCTGGCCATAAATGCATACTTAAATTTCAGAAAAAACTGCTTGTCACCTTTATATACTCACTACTTTTCAACAAGTTAGGACAACAGTAAAGTGGTGGTGGTGGGGGGTGATGATGACGATGATTAAGATGAGGATGACAACGACAATGACGACGACGAAGATAATGATAATGATGATGATGATGATGATGATGATGATGATGATGATGATGATGATGATGATGATGATAGTGATGGTGGTGGTGGTGATGATGATGATGATGGTGGTGATGACATGATGATGGTGATGATGATGATGATGGTGATGGTGGTGATGGCGATGATGATGGTGAAGGCGATGATGATGATGATGACGACAATGCTGACGATGATGACGATGATGATGATGATGATGATGATGATGATGATGATGATGATGATGATGACAACGATGGTGAAGATGATGATGACGATGACGACGATGATGATGATGATGATGATGATGATGATGATGATGATGATGATGATGATGATGATGATGATGATGACGACGACGACAATAACGACGATGGTGATGATGATGATAATGATGGTAATGGTGATGATGATGATGATGATGACAAAGCGCAAAAAAGACCAAAATCAGTTTAAAAATCAATTGCAGACACACAGAAAATGGTCACCCACATCTTTCTAGCATATGCAGCCTCAGCCATCTGCCTCTGCAGGTCTCGCTTGTACTCCTCTTTACGTATCTGCTCCTCCGACATCATATCTCGACCTGGCCACACAAGAAATGGGATTTATCCTTGTTCGGACTCTTTTTCTGTATTGATATAGGTGTTTTTTGAAACCCCTATTGACATAACTCAGATAATAGGGGCATAGGCTTCCACCCTGCCTGTCAAGGCCATCCTGGGCAGAGAGAGATATAACGCTCCAGTAGAAAGACCGAGCTACTCAATAAATTTTTACCCAAGACGGGAATCAAACTTAGGTCTTCGGCATGTGATGGCAAAGCACCTAACCACTACATCACAGATGCTAGTGGCCAGACTTTAGTTATGACATTGTCAGAAATATGAGAGACAGTGAGGTGAAATCAGGCGCTCGTCAGAGTAATGAAATTGAAGAAACTGCCATTTTAATTTTTCCGCTGGTTAGGAAATTCGTTATCGAAACTTTGTTTTTGGCTCAACATCTTTTATGTTCAAATAAGAACCCATTTCTGTGTGGATTTTACTGAATAACCTTGATCAAAGGTACAAAAATGTAAATTTCCAGTCTCAACGGACTCTCGGGCTATGTAAATAATCAAGCTTTGACGGCTATTTTCTTTCTAATTGTACTTCCGAATTCCGAGGACCCCCACCTCCTTCAATTGCAAATATCTTGACTTGTATTCAAGGTAAATGGGTCTTTCTTTCATCGCCCTCACTTCCTTCAATTGCAAATATCTTGACTTGTATTTAAGGTAAATGGGTCTTTCTTTCATCGAAAGTAAGGCAAATGAATAGGATTTAAGGCAGTACCAATAACTCCATATGCCACAAAATTCACGATCGCCTGATTCCACCGCGTCGTGACACAAAGGCCTATGGGGAAAAATACAATACTCGTGGTCATTAATCATTGTAACGCTCCTATAAGACTCCGATTTTAACATTCATCTTCAAAATAACCAAGCCAAATAGGTGGAGAGCCTTAAAAATTCACCAAAACACCAGAATATCAGAACGTCTCTTTGGTGACTTGAAACAGGGTCATTCGTTCTATAGTCCAGTACGTCTAACAGCCCACCCTACGTTTCTATACTCGTGTGAAATAATCCACACACATAAAACAAGAACAAGACGTAAGACGTGTGCTTCACCTTTAAAATTGCCTGACATAGTTTAGCATATGGGGCTCTTGTGGTCTAGAGGTTAAGGTGTCTTATTCAATAGGTCCCGGGTTCGAAACCTGACAGCGACGGAATTTTTTCTTCTCTAAAATTTTCTCCATTCACTTCCTTTCCAGCTCTCTGACAGTGTTCTGTTGTCTGCTTTCGTCTCTAATTTTG
>NW_004797410.1:467676-470163 GCF_000002075.1 Aplysia californica | reverse complement strand
TATATATATATCTTTCTCTCTTCTATTTCAAAATTGCCATACGAGTACCTACCAGAACTTTCTAAAGAATCAGTAAGTGACAAATTTCCAAGGCAGCGAGAAGACATACAAGACAACACCCTGATGATAGACATCTCCCACCTCCTCCCTCAGGGTGGCCCAGATATCCCATCGTTAACACACAGTTTGCAAGTGCAACATTTTCTCCACTCGTTAAAATCAAACAACAAACAGAACATCAGAACGTGACATGATTATGAAGGGTTGGGAGGGGTATTATTATAATCACTCATTCTGTGCGCTGCCTACCACCAACGTATCTACGAACAACAGGCACTCCTGAAAACAAACAACCAATGTGGCACATGTCATTAACTCGAGAACTCTAGGAATTCTTAAATGACAGCTTGTTAGGCCATGGCAGAAATTATGTTAATTGTATTTTTTGCTACACCAAAAATAATGTGAAATTATAAACTTATGAAATTCTTCGAGTTCATTTTACGACAAAGTGTTTAAAAAATAACTACAATACAATTAAGAGTTAGGTGCAAACAACGGGGGGATGGGAGAGGGGTTGCAAAAAAAATTCTTCTGACGCTACCAAAACCTCCTACCCATAGAAATTGCCAAGGGAATAGATATCAACACTCAGACGAAATATCGGAAGAACTTATCTAAAGGATTGCTACCATTTGTACAACGCAGGTTCCCACTTGGCAACACGCTGTATGCGCTTAACAGTCTATATTTTTACCTCAGCAGACCTGATAGCATTCAGAAACAATCGCAACTTTCTGGGAAGCATACAGTGCACGCTTCTATTTAACAGGTGTTAAAACACTAATGTACTGACAAAATCCCCAGCTGTCTATGGCCAGGTACCCATTCAAACCAGATTAAATGGAGGAAAATTCGTGTAACGGGCCTTTCCCATGGACATAATATATAACGTAAAGTCGAATTGGGTCTCGAGCCCACAAACCCATAACTTCTTGATTACGAGTCCGGTAAGCCTAACCACAAGTCTACCGACGCCACCATGTATAAAAGAGGAAGGAGAGAAAAAAAAAAAGAAAACAGGCTGCCATACCACGAAATGAAATAAATATTATGACAAAAACTTGTCTAAGAGAAGAGTATCAAATTATTTTTTAAATGGGAACAACATTTCAAGATGAAATATGTGCCATGAACTTATCTAAGACAGTAGCAAAGAAAAAAAAGACAACCAAACCGCGAGATAGAATCTAAAGTAGATTATCATGAGAAGAACTTACCTAGGGGCAGGGTAGCAAAGTACTGTCCATCCTGCTGGTTCTGGTTCCTCTGACTGACCGCTCCACCCAGGACTGGGGTACGCGAGTCCTAACGGAGGGAGGGGTGGAAGAAAAGAAAAGATTGAATAAATAAGTTTAAAAATATGTGGGTACGCGTTTTTGGTGGGGATGGGTGGGGATGGGTGGGGATGGGTGGGGTTGGAGATTTTAAAAAAAGAGGGAGGAAATGTTTGGGCTTAGAGAAGAGGTGCAGCTGAGTGGGGCGTGGGGCGGTAGATTGGGGGGGGGGGGCATGCATAGGAAAAAGACAGCACAAGTCAGTTATGTAACCATTGCGTTTATAAACTAACATACAGATGGATGATGCCAATCAACAAATAAATCAATCAGTTAACCATTCATAATCATCATTATCATCATCATCATCATCATCATCATCATCATCATCATCATCATCATCATCATCATCATCATCATCATCATTACAACTACCAGCAAGAGTCGATAAGAAGCAGCCACTACTGGTAATTTGTACTCAAGAAAAGCTGGATCATATTATCAACAAACAAACAAAAAATTAGAAAATAACATTTTTTCAATTATAAATTTTGGCAGTGCCTCGGTAGTTAGTTAGTAATAATAAATGAAAAGGTGGAGTGAAGTTGAAGATTTGATCATTTATGTGACCATTTAACTATTGCAAGTCAATCTGGGGGAACAAAGGTTAGAGGCATCAGAAGATAAACAGCAGTTTAGTTTTTGACATTATCAAGCAAACAGTTCTAACTCTGCTACTAACAAGAACTGACATCATGCATCTAGTAAACAGTTGAAAACAAGCAGACAGTATAACGTAACAACAAATCTAATTGTGATGTTTCTTTTTCGACCGGCAAATTGTAGTGTTTTTTTTTAAAAAAAATGAAATAAGCATAGAGTTAGTGTGCCCGACAGTTTGTCCTGCGTTTCTTGTAATCCCCCACCCCCTTTTTCTCCTTTGTTGAGCTTTCCCCTGGTTGGATAGTTCACAAACAAATATAAGAATTAGTAAACTTTTTGGGAGAATTGAAGAACTAAAAATCAACCCCAAGCCACCATGACTATTGGGTAGTGAAGGTCTTGTTTTCTCTGTAGAAATTTTTGAATTCTAAAATATGTTGGAAGAAGGCAGAAACTATATAGTATTTCTTAGATTAATATTATTGAT
>NW_004797410.1:465024-466483 GCF_000002075.1 Aplysia californica | reverse complement strand
CTCTCTCTCTCTCTCTCTCTCTCTCTCTCTCTCTCTCTCTCTCTCTCTCTCTCGCTCTCTCTTTATCAGTGCTAATGTGTGTCAACATTCTAGCGACATAGGTTTTCTTCCAGGATATTAAAAAATACACAGTAGGTCAACATGGCGGTAAACAATTATTACCTTGATGTTACCATTAACATCCTGCAGCCGTGAAAGCTTGGAACAGAATAAGAAAGACAGAAAAGTGATGTGCAGCAAACACCAAAACACACACACACGCTCACACATCAAAACGTGAACACACACAAACATATCATGAGTCGCCTCTTCTGAACTCGCGAAAGCTTATATCTAGCGGTAATAGCATTAAAGAGTAGATTTATATTAATCTGTACCCATAAAAAACTCAAAGAATCAATAATTAACAGTAATGTTTTATAAACTAGTGCCATTATGAACTTTTATCTTAACGTACAGTATGAACCATATTTTGAAATTCGAAAATCATTTTCTTTAGTTTTCAATGGGGGTGGGCAGAGAGTTAATGTAGAAGCAATGGTCCAAAAGGGATCATTCTTCTTTATTAAACTAATCCAGATTTATAAGCAAATTTGGACTTACAATATATAACTTATTGATTACATTAAGAAGAGGCTTAAAAATTAGATAATACAAAACAAAGCAGGCGCAATAAGTGCAAGCAAAAGTAAGTACAATATATGAGTACATCAGGAAATAAACGATAAATCAAATAAGGGAATAACAAAACGCGATTGCAAGCAAAAAACTAAAACACATGAATGATATCATGCAGTTTGCAAAAGCCATGAACAGACAGGGTGAATTGGCCATGCACGATAGAATTAAACGCCTGGGACTTCTGTCTACTGACTACCCGAAACTATAATAAAAAAAGAGATAGGAAATACTACAGATGGGTAAAACCAAACAAAGAGACCCATTATAATATAGTTCTTAAAATTTGCACAAATAAATTTTGGCTAAAGTAAAATAAAAATGAGTTGGGGGGAAAGTCTCTTGCTTCTAGCAAGCACACTGTTTATTATTTCAACACTTAACTTATGACTCCAACTAGGACAACTATTAAGTGAAAGCAATTAACGTGCAGAAGGTTTCTCAAAGGTCTCAACACTGAAGACATTTGCACGAATCACGACCACAAGGATCTGTGAGTTTTAATGGCGTATCTCCAAAATTGGTGGTGGTAAGTTACATACCAATTAGAGCAAACCCATTTAAGCCACGTGAAATTATTTCACAGCAACGCACGCCCAGTAAAAAAAAGTGACTGGGAGATCTTCGGCCCAAGATTTATATCCTCGTAGATAACATTTTTCAAGTTTTTACTCAAATGAACAAATTAAAATGATTTTTTCCCCTACTTTTCTAGTAATGCATTTGAAAAAATTTCTCTACTCTATTCAAGGGGTGAACTCTTAGAGTCAAGGTGCTGCGA
>NW_004797410.1:460053-462827 GCF_000002075.1 Aplysia californica | reverse complement strand
ATGATGATGATGATGATGATGATGATGATGATGATGATGATGATGAGGATGATAGTGATGATGATGATGATGATGATAATGATGATGGACATGGTCATCGGGGTAGAAGGTGTAACGGGAAAAAGGAGGGGGGGGGCAATGGGAGAAGGAGAACAAGGATATGCTGACCACGCAACAGAAACTACATACTATCACAAAACACACCGAGATAAAAACAAAACAAAAATGATGTAAACATTCCAAGCAACGTGTCCCAAAAAGTGTACTAGTCAAACTAAAAAAAATCGTTCTATAAATACAACTCTGAAAGACCTCCAGACTCGGGGAAACACAATCGATACAGTGTCTGGCGGAAAACTGAAGAAGAACCTGCTACACGAGAGTTTATAAGACCACATATAGCCACACATTCATTGGCGTACACATTATGCAAACTGCACAATGAAATAAGTACTAAAAACGTTTATGGTTTACCACGTCCTTATACTCCTTCACCAGACGAGATGAGTCGGAACCCGACTCTACGGGACTTCTTTAGCGGGAGAAAGACGGTTAAAACAAAATTATTACCAACCAAAAGTAAAGATGTCGTCATACACATTTTACAAAGAACGTTAAATCAAATACGCACCTAGTGCAAGCTAAATACTATGAAATTTATGTTGAATTATACACGTTCACTTCCCGACGTCACATATGAAAATGTAACATTGATTATTCTGAAGGGCTGACTGAAATGCAATAACAAAGCTAAACATTTTTTTTTAAAGAAGAAAACGCTGATGAACATTAATGAACGCTTCCTTCGCAACATTTGTAAAACGGTAAATTGCATCTGGTGAAGCCTGGAACAAAACCGTGTCTCCCTCTCCTTGATTAAACAACCCTGAGCAAATGATGAAAAGCAATCGCCTAGCAACAAAAATCAACTATGGGACGAATCCTGACAAAGTCAACAGACAGCTAGCTAGTTAGGCACACGATGACCAATCGATATAACACTCGTCAGCCAAACACAAACTCTGCAAAGGGGTGAAAATGTATAAATGGCAGTCGGGCATTATTACAAAAAGTGGAAAATATTATGTCAGCGGACTTCTCGAATGTTCCCTTTTCTTTCCTATTATCGGAACCTCGCACCAAGTAACCTCATAATTACATCCACTACACCAATCCAAACTACACCTTTGTTTGTCAGTTGGGTTTATACATTATTTTTTTTCTTTCAACAGTAAATTACCTCCCGACAACACAGCTCCCTCTCCCATCATAAAAATAAAAATGTTTTTGAAAACAGTATACCAGGATCTGCATAAAATAAGCCGTCAACTTAGCATGAAACCGATCTGGTCTACCACCATCTACCCTCCTGTACTGTGACCCCCCCCCCCCCAAAGAAAAATAGCGTAGGCCCCCCCCCCCCTACCTGCGTCATGTTCTGCCTAGTCATTCTCAGTGTCATCTCACCATCTAGATGGTCCGCCAATATTTCAAAAGCAAAGAAGTTTCGGAAGGCCGTCTGTGCATCATATCTATCTATCTATCTATCTATCTATCTATCTATCTATCTATCTATATATAGAAATAATACATTTGTATATATGTATGTATGTATGTATACCACTGTCTATTTGGTCGCTTTGGAGCACAAGGGGGCTATCCCCAAAAATGCTATTTTGAGAAAATCGAAGGTAAAGTTTTTGCCTCTTGTTCAGTTTCTTTAAAAAACAAGAAGAGAGTTTTCTCTATAACCAAACAAATATACACACAAATGAAACCAAACTTCTCCTAGAGGTAGGGAAATGCCCACTTTTTGAGTAGGTCAGGAATTCTGGAAACCCCCGAAATCTGGGTTAGCCCGCTTGTCCTTAAAAGCGACCATTTCTACTGTAACCTGTTCAAATTTGCATTACTCTCTTTAAAAAAAACAGAAAGAAAAATAATACTGTTATTAGTATTATTCTAATCATTCACGTCGGGAGCTTAAGCTTATCGGTTTTTCTAAGACCATCAGTACAAAAGCATCGCCAAAGACGTGGCCGATCCCGATGTGTATTGATCTGTTCGGTTGGCTAAACAACAAAAAAAACGACGGAAGAACGCGACAATACTACAGACACGTTTACTTCATTGTGGCTTGAGATAGAAATAAATGCCTTTTGTCCAGACATAGTTCGTCAGCGCCAGACGCGATGCTTGATAAGACAGTGCGCAACGAATGCCACACTCACCTAGACGTTAAAGTTTTTCGTTTCACGTTCTATGGCAACTAAATTAACCCGCAATCCACCCCCACCCTACCCAAACGTACACAAATAAACTCTGTACCATTATTTCGATAGGAATCACAATATTTCCTTGGAGAAATTTCGCCTAGATTGGGAGTTATCGACTTAGACAAAATCGACATTATCGACAAAGAGCTTCCTGGTATTTTAAAAAATCAATGGATGCCTCGAGCAAGAACAATGCTTTTATAGCCATCAACGTCAACTGGAATAATTATAGTCTACTATAGAGGATTGAATGTACTTCTCGTGGAATGCGTATTAGATGGAGAGTTTTAATATAACAACTCTTGACTGACTAGACACAAAACGTAATTACTAGACGGGTTACGTATTTGAAATAATCCCATATGAAATATATTTGAAAGAAAATAATCTCACGCTTTTTCAAAATACTCTCGTCTTGACAACAATCACGAGGAGAAAGGACACATTTAGGATCACACTGACACCCCACCTTTTGTGTGTGTGTGTGTGTGTGTGTGT
>NW_004797410.1:454122-458552 GCF_000002075.1 Aplysia californica | reverse complement strand
CTCTCTCTCTCTCTCTCTCTCTCTCTCTTTTGGATTTATAAACAATCTAGACTTCCTAAAATGGGCTCCCATTATATAGCTATATTTTAAAAAATACTTTAAGAAAACACTCAAGCTATCTGCCATGACCTCGATCTGCTTAGTTTTCCTTTTAAAAAAACTATTTTTAAAAAACCACAACAACAACAGTCCACGTGGGAAAACCATGGACCCTGCTCGTTGCTAAGGAAAACAAGTCACGCCATTAAAGCGCAAACACACTGTCGAAGTGTGGCGCATCGCTTCAGCATAGCAACCAATGTATTATTGACGCCGGCACGGAGAGCGATCGCTCGTCATTTATTTATGATCCGAAGAACTTTTCGGTCAAGACAAAGACAATAACTCATAAAATCGCCCAACAAAAGCATCATCTTGACCAGTGACCCCTTTGCCAGGAGATATATAATGAAACCGATGAATTGTGAAACAGTCAAGGGCGAACAACTCTCCTCCGATGAACAAACAAGAAAAGGACTCATTAAAGGACAAACACCTTGTGTCCACAGCTAGAAACAAAATGCTAAACTTCCACATTAAAAAGGGGTAATAAAAATATTTTCACAGAGAGATCACAATAAACAAATCTTCACATAGTTTCTTTCCGGTTAAGTCGAAAACACCCAGACCAAATTCAAGCCAAACATTGAAACCATAAATTCTTCATAAACCTTTAATAAAAACTTCTATTTTTTAAATACGTCAAAGGAAACAGGGCCAAATTGAAAAAAGATCTAACCTTTCAGTTTTCCAAGTACCAGACAGATTTACACGACTTGAGAATTCATTTCCAACCTAACGTTCTTGCAAAACCATACTATACACACTTGCAGTCAAACCAGCAAAAATGACCACAGCATCACAATCAAATGTCTTTCGGAAACTAATATCAAACATCCAACTTCATAGCACCTCATAAAAAAATAATCTGTATATTCTGTTCCACAATTCTAACTTCATTTTCTGTTTCTTAACCATTAAGTTACCCTCCTCAAATTTACTTCTACTTTCAATACTTAAATACTTCACCTCTAAACTAATCGCAACAGGAAACAAAAACAAACAAAAAATCACCCCTTGTCTCACCCCCACCCTCACTCTACGTATAAACCAAAATTTATCCTAAATCAAAAACGTCAAAAACTTTGCTTTAACTAGTTTCAAATAGCTGGTCAAGTTGTTTAAAAAAAAAAAAACAATAACTAAGAAAATTACTTACGTGTGGGCCAGGTCTCGATCGAGATCTCTAATCCTTTTCTCTGTCTATCAACCCAAAACAGCAGACGAATACGTTACACGTTGAGGGGAGGGGGGCAAAGTTTCCAAAGAGAAAAGAAAGACAACAAAGCAGAATTGTCTCAAATGACGAAGTGTGCCATATGAAGGACGGCTACAAATAATTTCTAGATACGAGCACATCTGATGAGACATGATTGATCAATGGGGAAAGCAGAGGCAAAGTCGTACAGAATTTTGGGCTCTGTAGTCGTCTTTTTATTTCTCGTTAGGCTGTTCAGTTTTTCTCAGGTTAATATGATTCACTTTTTTTAGTGTAGGGTGTTTTACGTCCCCATCGACATAGTTGATAACGTAGGGGACGGGCTTCGACCCTACCTGTGAGTGCCAACATGGGATGAGAAGGATACAACATCCCAGCAGAAAGACTGAGATGCTCGATAAAAATTATCCCCGCACGAGAATCGAACACACGTCTTCGGCGTGCGATCTCACAGACGTGGATTGTCAATATGAAAAAGGCCAGAAAGGTCACAGGTATCGTTATGTTAGAATTCATGTTTCTAATTGGCACTTCCTGCATTGTCTTTAAGGGTCCTGGTGATTTATAATCTTGAACATACCATTTCAGGAGCAGGATGTTATTTATTAAGAATTGTATTGGTAACAATAATGCAGCTCATGATCAAAAGCAGAGAGTTGCATCCTGGAGGTGGAGTCAAAACTCCGAGGATGGCTAAATAAAGAATACAGCAGAATTGCTATCACAGGACTATTCCAACAGTACGAAAAAAAGGACAGACAGTTGGGTTGTTTTGTTTTTTTAACCTGAAAAGAAGCTACGACAGAAAGAACCAAAGACGCCCACGAGGAATTAATACTGAATGATTTGATAGTATATGGAATTGGAAACATTATTTTCAATTTTGCACACGTTTGGTAGTCAGCAGAAGCAAAAGGCACACATTACTGACAGTGAGGGCTACCACATGACCAAAGTCATCACTCTAGCACTCGATACACAGTTCAGTTTTAAACATAGACCTACAAGTGCCCTCAAAGAGAATGTCGAGAGTTTCCACCGCTTCAAAAGTTGCCTTTGCATTAAGCTAATAAGAAAAGAGCCCGCCCTTCCCTTTCGCCTCAATTCTCTCGGGTGGGGTCGGTAGTATGGTGGTTAGGCTATCGGACTCCTCATCGTGAGATTACGGATTCGGGGGTTCAAGGCCTCGGTCGGTCCTCCACTGTGTCCTCGGAAAAGGCACTTTACACGAATTTCCCCATTTGGATCGGTCTTACCAGAGATGGACGTTGAATTCGGAGGTCTCGCTTCTTAAATAGCATTACAGTGTTGCAAAGAGCGTTAAACCTATACAATTTCGAAGATTACTGTAAAGAGCCCATTGTGTTTGTGTAGCTAAATTACCATACGGAGGTAACACTTCGACCTTGCCTGTCATGGTCAACCCGGAAAGCAAAAAAAGGAAGATACACCCAAAAAATGAAAACATTCAAGCATAGTCATTGAACTCACTTTTTTAAACGTATTGCATAATGTATTACTGAACACCAAGATAGCCGTTTTATAAACCTACTTGTTCATGCAGACTTTCATCACACTAGGAAATAAAAGTTGCGATAAAAAGAACTAAAGGAATCCGCTTGGAAAGTAACTGTGTGTTATCATATTATGCGGATTGAAAAAACGACATTCTACATTCTTGAACATATCCAGCGATGAGCAGATTCAAGAAGGCGTACATTCCCAATTAAGTCCAACATCCAAAACAACTGTTGCTATTTCAAGCACTGCCTCATCGAAGGCGATTCTCAGAAACCTTACTATCGACATTCCCTGTGGGGGCACCTTTGGACTAGCTGCTAGGGAGGGTTGCATGAGAAATGTACGATAGTTTGTGTGCAGAAGGCTGAGACGAAGGAGGTGGGAATGGGGAGTTCAGAGGAAAGGCAAAAGACTATGGGGTGCATAACAGTCGGTATGTGTGGTTTTGTGTTTTGTAGCTATAATATATTAATATTATAATATAGTTGTTTGTCTGGCTTTGCCTGAAGAGATACGTTTTATTTAACATAGTCAATTTAAAGGTATAGATGTCATGGGAAAAAATAAACAGAAGGCAGACAGAACTAAAGAGCAGAAAAGACAGAAATGGGTCCCCCTTTATCCCTCAACTATCATACTTCTGCCTCTCTCCGAAAGGAGATATAATTTTTACAACAGCAATAACAGCAAGGATGGGGGTATTCATTTTTTAAAAATCTGAACCTTAAGTCTTACAGATAATGTAATCACAGGCCTTAGCTCATCACCGGGAGGTCAAGGACGCAGAAAGAAAGAAGTTTCGTCTAAAAAATACTAAACTGTTGACGGGACACTTTGACTGTGCAACAAGGAAAGGTACCAATCGTTGTACAGTATGGAGAAGTAAGGAGTAGGAAGCGGGGTGGGGGGGGGGGGGCATGGCATGTGAAAGAGCGTGCAATCAAAAAATTATAAACAAGCCAACAAAAAAAAAGAGAAAAGAACTCAGTAACAAACCATCAAATACAACGTATATAATAATTTGAAAGAGCCAGTACACAGATTAGAAAACAATGCCAGAGCAGCTGCTTCTGTCACGTGACTTTTTAGGTCACCTGACATGTTTAGAATTATGTTGCAGTCCTTGTATGTCTGACCTGAAAATATTCTCGTCTATTGCCATTCTTGTCATTATGGTGTTTCCTTTTAAGTGACAGAAGACAAAAATAACCACATGCATGAGTTCAAGAAAATATACACGTCACTCATCACAGAAAGCAAATCTAGAAAGTGACAAATCTATCAATTCTTGAGAACAGGATAGAAAAAAGACAGAACCAGTACTACTGACCTCTTTACTGTTGAATTCTGGTCCAAATCCAAGATCATTCGCACGCCTGAAAGGAAATAAAGGAAATAAGAGAAAGTACATTACCAGCTGAAACTATACAAAGACAAACACATGCATAAGCACAGAAACACGTGTAAATACAAACACTCTCTCTAGCTCTCTTTTCACCTGAGACCCAGGTCTTTGAGAAAGACAGGTCTTTTCGGGGTTTTTTGTCATGCTCTCTCTCTCTCTCTCTCTCTCTCTCTCTCTCTCTCTCTA